>NW_027168383.1:497500-707886 GCF_040954835.1 Lepisosteus oculatus | reverse complement strand
GAATTGTCTCTAATCAGTCCCTACAGTTGTAAGACGCCTGGAAGCGTGCACCCCCATCATTAATCTTTGCGCATCTGTGCAAGGTAAACTCTGGAGCAGTCTCTGAAACGGCTCAAAGGAAACACGTGATTGATTCCATGAGCATCTGGGGTTCATTTCTTATTTACATTTAATTCAAGGGAAAGGCTTGGGTCAGTTTCAGACGGCCTCCAACAGCGAGATTCAAGCGCCCCACCTTCAGCCCAATCTGCGCCGCCAGAACGCCAACGGCTCCTCTGGTCTTTGGGGTGCGGTTGTGACCCCTTAACCTAAAGTGTTGGTGGCAGACAAATGGAGACTAACAGGTGATGTCCTAGGACATGACTACATTGTGACACTCGATGGGGATGGTGACCATTGCTTGGAAAAGAGTGCGAGGCCCCTTTAGAAAAACATTTTGTTAACAGGCATTCTGCCTCAGCCTAAACACCTATAGCTTGCAAAGCGCATGCTATTAGACAGGCACCTCTGCAAGACCTTAAGAGTCTCTTAAACTAGTGATAGTAAGGTGTTCCCAATGGGCGATGTTTGGCTTTCAAATCATCTCTCTGTGGAAGCGCCGAGATGCAGCTGTTTAAGGCTTAGAAGCAGCTGACTGTTTCACTACCTAGCTGATTACTGTCAGTCAGGGAGCTCAGAGGTGAAAAGCCTGTCTGAGAGACAATTCGCCGTCGATCAGTTCAATATGTTCCGTACCAGCTCGGCGCACCTGAGATCATCTTGGTAGCCGTGTAGCTCAGATGAGTGAGAGCGTGTGTGTGTGTACCACCGTGATTGGATGCCGGTCCTTCTCAGGTCACAGTAAACCTTCTGCTGCCTAACTTTCCTAATTTTGGGGATCCCTTTGAAAAAGCAAAGGAAAAAAAAAACTGGCTCTTCATCAGCGTGATCGACCCAACCCAGTGCGCCCCAGTGGCCTAATGGATAAGGCACTGGCCTCCTAAGCCAGGGATTGTGGGTTCGAGTCCCATCTGGGGTGCTACTGTCCCTTTTTGAGCGTACAAATGTCCTTTTGATTTGCAAAGCTGCAACCCCACCTTACTCAGTGAGCGTCTCTGCTTTTCTCTCACATACAGTTGGGAGATGTCTTGCACTGAACGGCCTGCTTCAGATCCCGCCACAGCACTTCAATGGGATTGGGGTCAGGACTCTTACTCGGCCATCCCAAAATACGGAATTTCTATTGTTTCAGCCACTCTGTTGTTGATGTACTCCTTTGTTTTTGTCATGCTGCATGACCCAGCGTCTTTCGAGTTTTAGATCACAGGCAGACACCCTGACATTCTGCTGTAGAATTTCCTGATACATCTTGGAATTCATCGGTCCCTCGATGATTGCAAGCCGTACAGCCTCCGCTATGCTTCCCAGGTGGGATGAGGTTTTGGAGTTGGTATGCAGTGTTTTGTTATCTCCAAACATAACGTTGTGCACATTTACCAACATGTTCAACTTTTGTCACTGTCCACAGAACATTGTTCCAGGAGTTGCTGTGGAACATCCATGTGGTCTTTAGCAAACTTGAGAGGGGCAGTGGTGGTTTTTTTGGGAGGGAGAGCAGTGGTTTCCTCCATGGTGACCTCGCATGATCACCACTCCTGTTCAGATTTCTTCTTATGGTGGACTCATAAACACAGACGTAAGACAAAGTCAACCACCTGTTCGCTAGATCCCATCCCCACTCAGCTAGTCAAAGATTCCCTCGAAGGACTGGCAGGACCTATAATTAGTATGATGAATGCATCGCTTGCGTCAGGCGTTGTACCTGATCAATTTAAGGTAGCGGTTGTTAGACCGCTCTTAAGAAGTCAAATTTGGATCAACAAGTTCTTAACAACTACAGGCCTGTCTCAAAGGTCCCATTTCAATCTAAAAGTCTTGGGAGAATAGTTGTTGCCCAATGTCAATCATATCTGGATTCAAATAATATACTTGAGAAATTTTAGTCTGGTTTCTGAAACTGCATTAACAAGAGTCGTAAATGATATTCTCTTAGCTACTGATGCAGGGAATGCAACAGTGCTTGTGCTTTGCTTCTAGATCTTAGAGCTGCCTTTGACACGGTTGACCTCTCTGTTTTGTTACACAGGCTTGAGTTTGAGGTTGGCTTATCTGGAACCGTCCTTCAGTGGTTTACTTCACATTTTACTCATCGTTTTCATTATGTTCAAATATCTAATAATTGTACTGCTTCATCAATGTCACCAGTTCAATTTGGGGTACCAGAAGATCAGTGCTGGGACCAATATTGCTCTCTCTCTCTACATGCTGCTGCTAGGTAGGATAATATGAAAAAATAATATGAACTTTCATTCATATGCTGATGACACTCAAATAAACATTTTGTTTACACCAAACGACAACTCTTCTATTATCAGTTTAGTTAAATGCATTAAGGAAGGAAATACTTGGATGTGTGAAAACTTTTTGTTACTCAACTCTGAGAAAAATGAGGATCTGTTGATCGGAGGCAACAATACTGATAGGACTACTATAACTTCAGCACTTAACTCAGAGGATTTAAACATCTGCCTCAAAGAGACAGCACGTAACCTTGTTGTGAAAGGCGCTATATAGAAATACATTGATTTGAATTGAATTGACAATGTAAAATGTTGTGTGTGTTGTTTGTTAAACAAGACTGTCTTTATTTATCAAAAAATAAAAGGAATTTGCTAGGAATGCAAACGTTAGGTTGCGCTTCTTCATGCTGCATCGTCGGCATGAGTGGAGCTTTTTAAACGTCTGTACTTACTGTGCCCCATAAGAAATCGTTTGTCCCCATTCAAAAGAGATTGTGCGATGTCCTGCAGTGTTCGCAAAGCAAACCTTTGACAGTTTGAAAAGAGGAATTTATTCTGCTTCCTGTGCGTGCAGTAGTTACAAAGTTGAACGTCTTTACACGATCTGCTGCAGTTTTCAGTGGGTGGGCTTTGTCAAATGGCTTGGAAAAACGCACTGTGTTTCGGCTCGGGAAACATCATGAGCAGTGTCCTGCGTGTTTTCTGTGTATAGCTGTCTTTTAACGCATACAGAATTCATTCGAAATCATTGATTTCTCCAATTAACAAGGGTCCCTTTTTGAACCTGCCAGAAGCATTCTTTCAATGTAACAGATTTACTCCGGGGAAGGGCAGCATGACATTGAGAGTAGCTCAAGCTTTCGGCACCTTTATCTGACTGCATGTATGCAGACACTGCTCAGAATCCCCTGTAAGGTTCTCCTTCAATTCCGTTTTGCAGTGCTTTAGCTCTTTCAAAAGGCTTCGCTTTGCTAGTCACAATCCAAGGCTCATGACAGCATTTGAAAACATTCGCAACTGCGTTGGCCGGGAATCGAACCTGGGTTAACTGCTTTGAAGGCAGCTATGCGCAACACTGGCTCGCTCCAGAATAAATCTCACGTCGAGGGCATATTTTTTTCCATTTTACCGTGAGTCGGGCTCAGCTGCACAGAGGAGAGAGCAGAGCAATGAGGTCACGGGGACAGGGGAGTCACACGCTATCGGTTTGAATACGCGGAAGATCACTGAGGGATCCACAGTATATGGACCCTCCGTGCGCCATCAGTCCACACTCCGGACTCTGAATCCTGCCATCCGAGTTAAGATCTCGGCGAAACCTGAGGCGCAGTTCCTTCTTAAAACGTAATCTGGTGAGCATTTCTAGAATCGTACTTGTATAGATGCAGCCTTTAATGTGTTGCTAGGTTAAAATTGATGACTTCTTGTATTTCAGTAGGCAACTGCCCTCTTGATTTCGGATTTAATTTCTTTATTACAGGAGCGCTTTTATGAAGACAGAGTCATGTTCAGGTACTTTGCTTGATGGAGGAAGCTCATTTCAGACTCTGTGATCTGCTCACCTGGAAAGGTCTGCTATACTACTACAAGAGAGAAGTAGAGTCTGGAAGAAGGGACAATTTTATGATGCTTTGGAAGATAATGTTTTTTTTTCTTATACTGAAAATGAAAGGTAGTTGTTTCTATATGGACTCAGTCTTTGGAATTTGTATATATATATTTCAGTGATCCCTCAGCCATTCCTTCTGTATTGTAATTCAATTTCTCTTTTAAAATTCCTTCCCCACTTCTAGGACCTGCAGTTGCTGAACTCCACAATGGCTTCTATTGGAAAGTCTGTGACTGAGACCAAGTAAGTGTTCACTTTTTTATGAAACCATTATTTATTTAGGAGCAATGAGCAATTCTTATATAAATGCAATAAAATCATTATGCTCAAACTATGAGAGAGAAAATTAAGGATAATTTAAGAAATCAGTCTTAGCTTGTTTCTATACACAGATGGTATTATTTATTTTCAAAGGAAACCCGCGAGGATTCCCCTGGTGTGCAAGATGTGCCTGAATACTCTTGATCAGCTTCCTGCTCACTTGAAGAGGGCGTGTATGAAGCACGCCACGGCAGAAAAGATCAGGATGGCCTCTCAACAGGCGAGGGAGGACATGATGAATCACCTGAAGAACGGGGTCATCGTGGATTACCACAGAATAGAGATCGTGTCTGGTGAGGCAAACAGGATAGTGGTTGTAAGACTGCTAGAGTCCTTGGGCCTTTTTGTACATGGGAAGCCTGAAGACACATTGGCAAGGTGAGATATTTTTAATCTGTAAGGCTTCTGTAGTTTCTTTTTGAAATCATTGTTACAACATATTATGTAAAAGCATGTTGAAAAGAATCTACCTGCATTCCAGCGGCCCTGAGCAAGAGGCCGCTGTCCAGGAGGAAGAGATGCCAGAGGCTGCTCTAGAAACTGAAACAAAAGCGGATAAGGAAGGGGAAGATGTGAGCTCTGAAGAACTCTATCAGCAGTAAGACTTTTTATTTTTCAGATGTATCAATTTTTTACTAAAATTCTAATTTGTCTTATAGGTATAAAATGTTTAAACCGGTGTTTTATATCCTTACAGGCCCTGAGTAGTTAAAAAGTATCAGCAGGCCGGAAGAGAGTGGCCCAAGCTGGACTCTATAGAAAGCACTCCCTGGATGCTCCTCTCCTGATTGGATTCAAACAGTACCTTACCAAGGATCTGGGAGTGGCAAATTATTCTCAGGAGGTATTTATTTTTTAAAGGCATTTAAAATTAAGCAATGGTATCTTCATTGTAAATGTTTTTATTTCTTAGCTTAAAATTCACCCATGTGAAATGATGTCAGCCATAAACATCATGACTCTATATTTCCTACCTGAATCTATTCTACTTAAATTATTACATTATACACAATTTGAGTTCATTTTAAAAAGTTAAAGGTAATGAAAGGAATGCATTTTCATAAGAAAGATAATACCGATATGCATGTGATAATCTTCCTTATATCATGTAGTGCATCATTTGGACACTTTGTGGGCTTCAAATACAAAGAAAATCATGTTCTATGGTACAAGATAAATACAAAACTTAAGCTTTTATTTTAATTAGATTTCTTTATAAAGCATAAGCAATCATTTATTACATCGCTTCTTGAATTAAATCTTTTGACAAGAGGTAAGACTTCTGTTACATTTAAACCCATGTTTAGCTGTGTTTTTTAGATTTAACTGAACCAATTTCTGTGTGTGATAATGTCCTTGAATTCTGACAACATCACACTAAATTACATGATATAAAACAGCTAATGTTTCTAGAGATAAAGTTTCTGAGATGCTTCTAATTACTTTTTATTACCAGGGACAGTTTAATTCACCTTGTACAGTACTGTAAGACCAAGATGCTTTTTTTAAAAGTTATTTAACATTTTATAGAACTTTGTCTACTATGGCAACATGATGTGCTTGGTGAAACTTGGAAAAATACTGCTTGGCCACTTATCTTAAGATAAAGATAGGATAAAGGTTTATCTTTTGCACCTACCTGACCCCCAGGGAAGGCCAATGCTTTCTAAGTTGATGGTTCCCTACAGTAGACTGTACTTTAATTTCAAAGGTAATGTATATTGACCCAAATCAGTTTTGGAATCCAATCTACTGACGAGATGGAGCACATCCTTTTTTCAGGATTTTAGCATCATACGTTTGGTATATTTAGTCCCTAATGCTGAAAGAAATGATCATAGAACATTTGGACACTTTGTGGGCTTGAAATACAAAGCAAATCATGTTCTATGGTACAAGATAAATACAAAACATAAGCTTTTATTTTAATTAGATTTGTTTATAAAGCATAAGCAATCATTTATTACATTAATATATGTGAAAATAACATTTTAGCATCATACGTTTAGTATATTTAGTCCCTAATGCTGAAAGAAATGATCATAGAACATGACATCTAACCTTACCTGCGGTGTTTTTAATCCCTATTGCTCAATGCACGGTGAAAGCATTCCATACATGTGTCTGACAATGAGGAATGGGCCCCTGAGACAGTCATTTGCCTGTTTCACAAATGATCGTATTTTACTAGAGATTCTGTTTGGGATTCAGATGTGCATTCGGACAGCAATCCCTTTCAAGAAATGATACGTTCTGGATGAGGTCAAAGGTGCTGGAACACTGTATCTAGGATGTGTTTGCAGAGACTGTGTGTCTCCTGCTTCAACGCAGTGATAAACAGATGTGCTCCTTTAATTTATTGGTACATGCCCAGGGCAGTAAGCAGTCTGAGGATTTATTTCCAGATGGCATAGAGCAGTGAAGCAGTGAAGTAGTGCAAAACACTGGATCATTATATTATTAGAATCTATTCTACTTAAATTATTACATTATACTCAATTTGAGTTCATTTTAAAAAGTAAAAGGTAATGAAAGGAATGCATTTTCATAAGAAAGATAATACCGATATGCATGTGATAATCTTCCTTATATCATGTAGTGCGTCATTTGGACACTTTGTGGGCTTGAAATACAAAGAAAATCTTGTTCTATGGTACAAGATAAATACAAAACTTAAGCTTTTATTTTAATTAGATTTGTTTATAAAGCATAAGCAATCATTTATTACATTAATATATGTGAAAATAACATTTTAGCATCATATGTTTAGTATATTTAGTCCCTAATGCCAAAAGAAATGATCATTTGTTTAACATGCACAGGTCTGTCTCAAAGGATGCAGTACTCCTGAAGGGTCTCAAACCCTACATTTCGGATGCCTAGCTGTATCCCTCACATGTGGCACCTCAGAATGACTTCTAACCTTACCTGTGGTGTATTCAGTCCCTATTGCTCAATGCACGGTGTACATACTGCATACATGTGTCTTGAGAATGAGGAATGGGCCCCTGAGACAGTCATTTGCCTGTTTCACAAACAGGGACCTGGACCTGGCCCGTACAGGGCTCAAACCCGCGACCTTGGCGTTATTAGCACCACGCTCTAACCAACTGAGCTAACCAGCCTCACGACAGTGCTCCTCTCTGTGCTGCAAAAAATCAAACTCAGGGAATTTCTTTTGTCCTCCTTTGAATAGAAAGCCGTGTAATCAGTGTACGGGCTTTCTCGTGCAGTTTCATGGTTCTTGTAACCCAAATCCTACACTGGCCTGAAGTGCCCCCCCATTTCACAGCATTTTTCAGCTGATTTAAAATGTACCTAAAGGAGAAGCATTATTGAAGACCATCAGTTACCAAGAGCTTTTGTCAAAGGTTTTGGTGGTCATTTTGAATGACCACAGAGCGCTGTGACCTCGGTTTTACATCTCATCCAAAAGACAGCGCCCTTTTACAACACAGCATCTCCGTCACTATACTGGGGCATTGGGACCCGCACAGACCTCAGGGTGAGCGCCCCCCCGCCAGCACCATTAACACCGCTTCCAGCTGGAAGATTTGTTTTTCCCTGTAGCTCATCCTCATCCAGGTACTGACCTGGCTCACACCTGCTTAGCTTCAGTGGGTTTTCAGTTGCGAGTTGCAAGGGGATGCAAGTGATGGAGCCGCTCGGTGCAAAAGCCACTGCATTGGCCGGGAATCGAACCCGAGCCTCCCGCGTGGCAGGCAAGAATTCTACCACTGAACCACCAATGCTCAGTGCCTGGGCCTTCAAAAAAGACGCTTTTTGGTGCTCTGTGCAAAACGCGTCGACATCTGCTTCCAGCTGCAAAATGCCATTTGCGGACGCTGAAGAACTTATTTCTAAGGCAGCGGGTACAAGCGATTGGGCGTTTTAAAACCACCAGGAACAGCAAAGAGGCGCGCTTCTTTGCTTGTGCCGAAACACACCGACTGAAAGCGGACAACGTAGTCGGCAGGATTGGAACCTGTGCGGGGAGACCCCAATGGATTTATAGTCCATCGCCTTAACCACTCAGCCACGACTACAGCAAGCCCCACTGCCGCTGCGTTCTTGCTACAATCTTACCTGGATCGCGAGGCGCCGGCGGAAGCCTATTTCAAAGTCGTTCTCCGTTTCAAAAAAACATTTCCAAAATACAAGCCTTGCAGACAGACACGCCTCAGAGGACTTAAGGGTGGCTTCATGTCGGAATGATAAAGTCTCCCCGTCCGGACATGAAAATGCCACTTTGTTACACACAAAAAAAGAATCAACAACAGAGAAATGCCCACAAGCATTTGAAAAGCCGCACCACGTCGCACTTGAAATAGCTCTTACATTAGTGGTAGACACAGGAATCGCCTTTTTATTTACGCTCTTACCAACGCGATGGAAAGCAAAACAAAGCAAAGCAGAGCAAAACAAAACGAACAAACGAAAACCCTCACGTCCTGCACTTGCATATAACGCCGTTACGTGCCCAAGCGGTATTGTACGTCATCCTAGCACTGCACCCCGGGTCGTACGGTATATGGGAACGAGCACACGCCACGAATCGTCTCGAATCACTCCCTACAGCTGTAAGGCGCCTTGAAGCGTGCACCCCCAACATTCTTCTTTGCGCATCTGTGAAAGGTAAACTCTTGAGCAAACTCTGAACCAGCTCTAAGGAAACTAATCCGATTAGACGTTACTTTGACTCATCTTCTTACGCTCAGTGCCTGATTGCTCAAACTCCAGCTAGGGTTAGGGTTAGCATTCCCACGCTACTTAGACACTTTGTTTACGCTCAGTGCTGGATTTTGGGAACTTCAGGATGAGTGGGAATTTTCTCCTATCTGTCCATTCTGTTTTGTTTTGGAGACTCTTGGCTGCCTATGTTGTTCAGTGCACCGTGAAGGAAACATTTTCCAAAACTGTGTCAGCTCAAAAGTTGTAAGAAAACCTCTCCAGGTGCTTTAACTCTCTTCATTTTTGTCATTTAATGTGACACTCGATGTATAACTGGAGCCTCACATATGCAAATGGTGAGGCTCCAGTTCGACACCCAGTTCCACACCACTTTACAGTATATGACAAAAGCATGGCAGACTGTGCCGGACCAGCTGGTAACTTCCGCTTATTTTGACCATATTAAACATTGGAAATCTTCCCACTTGCATTTGTGACACTTGATTTTGGCTCCACCTAAGACACTCTTAAATCTTCAAACACTTTTCTCTTCTCCCGCAACACACTTGTCTGTCGGCACTATGTGGCAGCGTTGCATGACAACCCATCTCACCACGGAAAGGAACCTAACAGCTTTGGTAAGAGAGTAGAATTACCTGAAGAACTGCTTTCCATGGAAGCAGGACCAAGCGATGTAGCATTTTTATAGTACCAGGAAAGGAGAAGCGGCACTTCGCCTTTGCCGCACAGGCACAAGGTGACGTGCGGCAGACGCCGTAGTCGGCAGGATTCGAACCTGAGCGGGGAGTCCCCAATGGATTTCAAATCCATCGCCTTAACTACTCGGCCACGACTACAGCGAGCTCGCCGCCGCCGCATTCCTCCTATAATCTAACACGGAGTGCGAGGTGGCTGCGGAAACCTTTTTAAAGTCGCTCTCTGTTAAAAAAACCTTTCACAAGATACATGCCGGCAGACAGACACGCCTCAGAGGGTTTAAGGCTGGCTTCACGTTCAAATGATAAAGTCTCCCCGTCCGGATGTCAAAATGCAACTTTGGCAGACAGAAAAAACATCAACAAACCACAAATGTGGACAAGGATTTTACAAGCTGCACCACACTGCACTTTCAAAAGCATTTACATTCGTGTTAGACGCAGGAATTGTCTTTGTTTTGCGCGCTTACGAACGCCATAGAAGACGAAACAAAACAAAAGCCCTCAGCTCCTGTACTTGATTATAACGCCGTTACGTGTCGAAGCAGGAATTTACGTCATCTTACCACTGCAACATGGGGAATAGAGGGAAATGAACACACGCTACGAATCGTCTCAATCACTCCCTAGAGTCGTAAGGCACATTGAAGGGTGCACCCCCATCATTAATCGTTGGGCCTCTGTAAAAGGAAAGCTGTTGAGCAGTCTTTGAAACAGCTCGGATGAAACACTTGATTGCTTCCATGTGCATCTGGAGCCCACTTCTTATTTTCACTTCACGCCGCCCAAAGCATTTCTAAAACAGGAGATTCGCGTTTGGGAATGCGCCCTGCCCTACAAATAAAACAGGTCTACGGGTCTGAAACCTGCTCCACGGAAAACAGTTCTGTTGCGCTTTTGATCAAAGGGAGATTCTCTGTTCTTACTTTTTGATTACATAACACCCAAAGGGGCTTCTTTGGAGCTGGATTCCAACCAGCATCCTAAAGTTTCTTGGCGGTATCCTTTACAGTCCTCTGTTCGGTCGACAAGGAACAGAAGGGGGCAGCTTTCCTCACACATACAGTGCAATGTACTGTAGTGTTCCCCTTCATTGAATTCGCAGTTCTGCATCAGACCTCTAACTCGTTTCCTTAGCTTGGATTTAAGCCACGAAGCAGGCTTCTACTGTATAAACGTCTAGAGGAATCACAAACTATTTGAGAGGCCATCATCCCAGGGGGAACTGACAAAGTCTATCCCTAAACACCTAGCGCAGTCTCTCGAGAGACTGTCAAAAATCGCTTTCTCCGTTTGTGCTGCAAGTAAGTGAAAACGCGGTCTCAACCCAGAGCCACTTGGCAGCAGCGGCACGTAAATACTGTTACTACCACTGCTCGATACCAACGTTAGCCTACTATACCATGTTCAGCCACCGCTAGAAAATGTAAGGCTCTAGTACTGGAGCAAACAAAAGGAGAGCCAACATCAAACGTAGAGAGCGACGAGGATGGGATTCGAACCCATGCGTGCAGAGCACAATGGATTAGCAGTCCATCGCCTTAACCACTCGGCCACCTCGTCGATGAAACTGGGCTGTCCAGACATGGGTTGGCGCGCTCCAGATGATCTTTTTCTTTTTTTTCCCTCGTACTCAAGGGTCCTTTTCCTGTTCCACATGCGATTTCAACATTTTCCTTGGGAGATGTCAAGCCAGCAAGCCACTGCTGTGGTTCAGTGGCCATTGTGGAGTTCAGTGGCCCTGTTGTACACAGAAAGCACATTGAGCTCCTTGGACATGAAAAGTTCCAGATAAAAGCCATTTGTCATCCTTTCTCTTGGTGTCGATGTTGCTATTGTATGTAAAGGTGGCAACTTGCTCAGCGAGCAGGCGGAGCACACACCGAATGCAGATGTGTCTGAGTGGTGTGTCCAAGTGGCTGCAAAAGGACAACACTACCGGGGCGCCGTTGCTTAGTTGGTTAAAGCGCTTGTCTCTTAAACAGGAGATCCTGAGTCCGAATCCCAGTGGTGCCTTCTTTGTTCTGTCTTCTCGAACAGAACTGGTCCTTACAGACAACCGCCTACGGCTAGACTTAATTAAATGCAAGTATTCATTTCCTGTCTTTAACGCGACTTGTTTTTCTTAAAATGGATGGAACTTGCAAAACATGAAATACAAACATTGCTAATCAGCGCTAGCGGCTGGCAAAAAAAAAGAAGTCAGCAATGTTTTTTTTCTTTAACCTTAACCCTGCTAATGGAGAAGAGTTAAACGACCGAGTCTATGCAGCTTAAACGGTGCTCATGTCGGGTTCTTAGCTGAAAGGGTGGTAAATCACGCTCACCCCAGTCCTTAATCTTTTAAAAGGATACAATATTGAACCTAGTCGCCACATCACATACATCCTGTTCAACGATAAAAAAGTGACATCTATCCTCGATCCAGAGTAAATCCCACGATGAGGGCATATTTTTTTCCACTTTACCATGAGTCGGGCTCAGCTGCACAGAGGCGAGAGCAGAGCAATGAGGTCACAGGGACAGGGGAGTCACACGCTGGCGGTTTGAACACGCGGAAGATCACTGAGGGATCCACAGTATATGGACCCTCCGTGCGCCATCAGTCCACACTCCGGACTCTGAATCCTGCCATCCGAGTTAAGATCTCGGCGGAACCTGAGGCACAGTTCCTTCTTAAAACGTAATCTGGTGAGCATTTCTAGAATCGTACTTGTATAGATGCAGCCTTTAATGTGTTGCTGGGTTAAAATTGATGACTTCTTGAACTTCAGTAGGCAACTGCCCTCTTGATTTCGGATTTAATTTCTTTATTACAGGGGCGCTTTTATGAAGACAGAGTCATGTTCAGGTACTTTGCTTGATGGAGGAAGCATATTTCGGACTCTGTGATCTGCTCACCTGGAAAGGTCTGCTGTACTACTACAAGAGAGAAGTAGAGTCTGGAAGAATGGACAATTTTATGATGCTTTGGAAGATAATGTTTTTTTTTTCTTTGAAATCGAAATGAATCAGAATATCAGTGCAAAAGACAAAGTCTTGGTTTGGTTTAAAGAGATATGGTTTTAAAACAGACAAAATGTAGAAAACAGGTGTTTCTCACTTTTGGAAAAGAATGGACCGGGGGTAATATTTTACTAGGTGCAGTGCTGATCTCACTGGGTTACAGTCCTGCAGTGTCACACCAGGGCCAGTGGCGCAATGGATAACGCGTCTGACTACAGATCAGGAGATTGCAGGTTCGACTCCTGCCTGGCTCGGGTCGTTTTTAAACGCATGGGGCTACTCCCTAAGTAGTCTGTGCTACTTACTGCATTGTAATCGTACCCAGTAAGAGATTTCCTTCATGTAAATGAACTGCACCTGAGAGCTTCAGAAAAACACCTGGGCTCAGTACGGTGCTGAGAGCTCAGCGTTGCTGTTCTAATTAGCACGCACTGCATCGGCTATGAGCCCGAACTTTTCAATTATTCCGATCAGTAAGTCAACACGTAGTCCACATGAACGGTAGAAATATTCTCTTGTCTGTCTCTTGTTTGTATAGAACTGAATGTCCCTGACAATGTACTGTTAGTTTTAATTGAAGAACGGCATTTGTGTTCAAATATACCAGACAAGTTTATGTAACTGCTCATGCGACACTCAGTTGTAATTAGTCAAGAAATAAAGTCGAACAATAGCTGCGGGTTTGATTCTGAACGTATGAGATTGCAGCGCCTTTTACTTCCATTGACAAATGATAGAGATTCGAAGAGAGATCCTTCAGACCAGCAAGCAAACCCACGGCTATTTCGGTTTTCTATCTAGGCAACGTTGGTGTCTGCAATAGCATACATGAAAGCGTGATGCAATTTCTGTGGCTACATTTGTTGCACATCATGCACAGTAAGAGTGTTTCTAACACCAAATAAAAAGTCAACAATTAGCGATCACGCCTTCTCCTCAGTTAACCCACTGAAACCCTTGCTGTTAACAGTTCTTTACTGCGTGCTTTACCAGCACCTACATATCGTGTCGGTTCTTTCAGCTTTATTCATTAGGTTTTCAAAGGCATAAGTAGAGCACCAGAGGTGCGAACGCAAAATGTGTAGTTATCTGAAGAATTGATTTCCATGGCAGCGGGTCCAAGCGATTTCGCGTTGTTATAGTACCAGGAAAGGAAAAGCGGCACTTCGCCTCTGCCGCGCAGGCACAAGGCGACGTGCGGCAGACGCCGGAGTCGGCAGGTTTCGCACCTGCGCGGGGAAGCCCCAACGCATTTCGAGCCCATCGCCTTAACCACTCGAGCACGACAAATGCGAGCTCGCCGCCGCCGCATTCCTCCTATAATCAAACACGGACTGCGATTTGGCTGCGGAAACCTTTTTAAAGTTGCTCTCCGTTAAAAAAAATACCTTTCACAAGATTCGTGCCGGCAGACAGACACGCCTCAGAGGGTTTAAGGCTGGCTTCACGTTCAAATGATAAAGTCCCCCAGTCCGGATGTCAAAATGCAACTTTGGCAGACAGAAAAAACATCAACAAACCAAAAATGTGGACAAGGATTTTACAAGCTGCACCACACTGCACTTTCAAAAGCATTTACATTCGTGTTAGACGCAGGAATTGCCTTTGATTTGCGCGCTTACGAACGCCATGGAAAACGAAACAAAACTAAAGCCCTCAGCTCCTGCACTTGATTATAATGCCGTTACGTGTCGAAGCAGGAATTTACGTCATCCTACCACTGCAACACGGGGAATAGAGGGAAATGAGCACAAGCTACGAATTGTCTCTAATCAGTCCCTACAGTTGTAAGACGCCTGGAAGCGTGCACCCCCATCATTAATCTTTGCGCATCTGTGCAAGGTAAACTCTGGAGCAGTCTCTGAAACGGCTGATTGATTCCATATGCATCTGGGGTTCATTTCTTATTTACATTTAATTCAAGGGAAAGGCTTGGGTCAGTTTCAGACGGCCTCCAACAGCGAGATTCAAGCGCCCCACCTTCAGCCCAATCTGCGCCGCCAGAACGACAACGGCTCCTCTGGTCTTTGGGGTGCGGTTGTGACCCCGTAACCTAAAGTGTTGGTGGCAGACAAATGGAGACTAACAGGTGATGTCCTAGGACATGACTACATTGTGACACTCGGTGGGGATGGTGACCATTGCTTGGAAAAGAGTGCGAGGCCCCTTTAGAAAAACATTTTGTTAACAGGCATTCTGCCTCAGCCTAAACACCTATAGCTTGCGAAGCGCATGCTATTAGACAGGCACCTCTGCAAGACCTTAAGAGTCTCTTAAACTAGTGATAGTAAGGTGTTCCCAATGGGCGATGTTTGGCTTTCAAATCATCTCTCTGTGGAAGCGCCGAGATGCAGCTGTTTAAGGCTTAGAAGCAGCTGACTGTTTCACTACCTAGCTGATTACTGTCAGTCAGGGAGCTCAGAGGTGAAAAGCCTGTCTGAGAGACAATTCGCCGTCGATGAGTTCAATATGTTCCGTACCAGCTCGGCGCAACTGAGATCATCTTGGTAGCCGTGTAGCTCAGATGAGTGAGAGCGTGTGTGTATGTACCACCGTGATTGGATGCTTCTCAGGTCACAGTAAACCTTCTGCTGCCTAACTTCCCTAATTTTGGGGATCCCTTTGAAAAAGCAAAGGAAAAAAAACTGGCTCTTCATCAGCATGATCGACCTCACCCAGTGTGGCGCAGTGGCCTAATGGCTAAGACACTGGCCTCCTAAGCCAGGGATTGTGGGTTTGAGTACCATCTGGGGTGCTCCTGTCCCATTTTGAGCGTACAAATGTCCTTTTGATTTGCAAAGCTACAACCCCACCTTACTCAGTGAGCGTCTCTTCTTTTCTCTCACATACAGTTGGGAGAAAAACTTTTGTAAACAGCCCTTCGGAATGATGTGGATTTCTGCATGAATGGCTCCTAACATGTGATCTTATCTTTATCTAAGTCATAATAATTAATAAAGAGAGTCTGATTTCACAAACAACACACGCCCAACATTTGACATTGCTGTTTCTTTATTGACCAAATGGTTTAAACAATCAAGGTCATTGATGGAAAAAGTACGTGAACCCTTATATTAAGGAGCTAGTGGAACCTCCTTTATTGACAAAAACCTCAATATCCAACAAACCTCAGCATCCGCCATGCTTCCCAGGTGGGATGAGGTTTTGGAGTTGGTATGCAGAGTTTTGTTATCTCCAAACATAATGCTGTGCACATTTACCAACAAGTTCAACTTTTGTCACGTCTGTCCACAGAACATTGTTCCAGGAGTTGCTGTGGAACATCCATGTGGTCTTTAGCAAACTTGAGAGGGGCAGTGGTGGTTTTTTTGGGGGGGAGAGCAGTAGTTTCCTCCGTGGTGACCTCGCATGATCACCACTCCTGTTCAGATTTCTTCTTATGGTGGACTCATGAGCACAGACGTAAGACAAAGTCAACCACCTGTTCGCTAGATCCCATCCCCACTCAGCTAGTCAAAGATTCCCCTGAAGGACTGGCAGGACCTATAATTAGTATGATGAATGCATCGCTTGCGTCAGGCGTTGTACCTGATCAATTTAAGGTAGCGGTTGTTAGACCGCTCCTTAAGAAGTCAAATTTGGATCCACAAGTTCTTAACAACTACAGGCCTGTCTCAAAGGTCCCATTTCAATCTAAAAGTTTTGAGAGAATAGTTGTTGCCCAATGTCAATCGTATCTGGATTCAAATAATATACTTGAGAAATTTCAGTCTGCTTTCTGAAACTGCATTAACGAGAGTCGTAAATGATATTCTCTTAGCTACTGATGTGGGGAATGCAACAGTGCTTGTGCTTCTAGATCTTAGAGCTGCCTTTGACACGGTTGACCTCTCTGTTTTGTTACACAGGCTTGAGTTTGAGGTTGGCTTATCTGGAACCGTCCTTCAGTGGTTTACTTCACATTTTACTCATCGTTTTCATTATGTTCAAATATCTAATAATTGTACTGCTTCATCAACGTCACCAGTTCAATTTGGGGTACCAGACGGATCAGTGCCGGGGCCAATATTGCTCTCTCTCTCTACATGCTGCTGCTAGGTAGGATAATACGAAAAAATAATATGAACTTTCATTCATATGCTGATGACACTCAAATAAACATTTTGTTCACACCAAACGACAACTTTTCTATTATCACTTTAGTTAAATGCATTAATGAAGGAAAGACTTGGATGTGTGAAAACTTTTTGTTACTCAACTCTGAGAAAACTGAGGATCTGTTGATCGGAGGCAACAATACTGATAGGACTACTATAACTTCAGCACTTAACTCAGAGGATTTAAACATTTGCCTCAAAGAGACAGCACGTAACCTAAGTGGCATATTAGACACAAGGCTCTTAACAACTTGCATTGTTAAGTGCCTTGAGACAACCTTGTTGTGAAAGGTGCTATATAGAAATACATTGATTTGAACTGAATTGACAATGTAAAATGTTGTGTGTGTTGTTTGTTAAACAAGACTGTCTTTATTTATTATTATGCGTCAGATGAAGATCAGATCACATTTTAAGAGCCAATCATGTAGAAATCCAGATCATTCGCGTTTTAAAAGTTGCGGGAAAAGCAAAACAGGTGCTTTTCCTTTGTTGCGCAGACACACGACGACACCGTAGGCGGCAGGACTCGAAGCTTCGCAGGGAGACCCCGATGGCTTTCTAGTCCATCGCCCTAACCACTCGGCCACCGCCGCCGCCACTGCCTTTTTGATGCAGTCTAACATAGAGTGCCGGGCAGCGGCGGAAACCTTTTTCAAAGTCGCTTTCCGTTTAACAACAACAAAAAAAACTTTCACAAAATGCATGCTAGCAGACAAATGCGCCTCAGAGGACTTAAGGCTGGCTTCAAGTTGGAATGATAAAGTCTCCCCGTCCGGTCAGGAAAAGGGAACTTTGTTAGACAGAAAGAAGGAAGTAACAATAACGGAGAATTGTGTGCAAGGATTTTAGAAGCTGCGCAGCCCTGCAGTTTCAATAGCCCTTTTATTCGTGTTAGATGCTGGAATTGCCTTTTTTTGACGCTCTTACGAATGCGATGTCAACGAAAACAGAACAAAGCACAAAAAACCCTCAAGCCCTGCAGTTGGATAGAATGCCGTTACGCGTCCAAGCCGTATTTGACTTCATCCTACCATTGCAACACGGGGCGTATATGGAAACGAACACACGCTACGAATTGTCTCTAATCAGTCCCTACAGTTGTAAGGCGCCTGGAAGCGTGCACCCCCATCATTAATCTTTGCGCATCTGTGCAAGGTAAACTCTGGAGCAGTCTTTGAAACGGCTCAAAGGAAACACGTGATTGATTCCATGTGCATCTGGGGTTCATTTATTTATTTACATTTAATTCAAGGGAAAGGCTTGGGTCAGTTTCAGACGGCCTCCAACAGCGAGATTCAAGCGCCCCACCTTCAGCCCAATCTGCGCCGCCAGAACGACAACGGCTCCTCTGCTCTCTGGGGTGCGGTTGTGACCCTGTAACCTAAAGTGTTGGTGGCAGACAAATGGAGACTAACAGGTGATGTCCTAGGACATGACTACGTTGTGACACTCGGTGGGGATGGTGACCATTGCTTGGAAAAGAGTGCGAGGCCCCTTTAGAAAAACATTTTGTTAACAGGCATTCTGCCTCAGCCTAAACACCTATAGCTTGCAAAGCGCATGCTATTAGACAGGCACCTCTGCAAGACCTTAAGAGTCTCTTAAACTAGTGATAGTAAGGTGTTCCCAATGGGCGATGTTCGGCTTTCAAATCATCTCTCCGTGGAAGCGCCGAGATGCAACTGTTTAAGGTTTAGAAGCAGCTGACTGTTTCACTACCTAGCTGATCACTGTTAGTCAGGGAGCTCAGAGGTGAAAAGCCTGTCTGAGAGACAATTCGCCGTCGATCAGTTCAATATGTTCCGTACCAGCTCGGCGCACCTGAGATCATCTTGGTAGCCGTGTAGCTCAGATGAGTGAGAGCGTGTGTGTGTGTACCACCGTGATTGGATGCCGGTCCTTCTCAGGTCACAGTAAACCTTCTGCTGCCTAACTTCCCTAATTTTGGGGATCCCTTTGAAAAAGCAAAGGAAAAAAAAAACTGGCTCTTCATCAGCGTGATCGACCCCACTCAGTGTGCCCCAGTGGTCTAATGGATAAGGCACTGGCTTCCTAAGCCAGGGATTGTGGGTTTGAGTCCCATCTGGGGTGCTCCTGTCCCTTTTTGAGTGTACAAATGTCCTTGTGATTTGTGAAGCTGCAACCCCACCTTACTCAGTGAGCGTCTCTGCTTTTCTCTCAGCTGGGAGAAAAACTTTTGTAAACAGCCCTTCGGAATGATGTGGATTTCTGCATGAATGGCTCCTAACATGTGATCTTATCTTTATCTAAGTCATAATAATTAATAAAGAGAGTCTGATTTCACAAACAACACACGCCCAACATTTGACATTGCTGTTTCTTTATTGACCAAATGGTTTAAACAATCAAGGTCATTGATGGAAAAAGTACGTGAACCCTTATATTAAGGAGCTAGTGGAACCTCCTTTATTGACAAAAACCTCAACATCCAACAAACCTCAGCATCCGCCATGCTTCCCAGGTGGGATGAGGTTTTGGAGTTGGTATGCAGAGTTTTGTTATCTCCAAACATAATGCTGTGCACATTTACCAACAAGTTCAACTTTTGTCACGTCTGTCCACAGAACATTGTTCCAGGAGTTGCTGTGGAACATCCATGTGGTCTTTAGCAAACTTGAGAGGGGCAGTGGTGGTTTTTTTGGGGGGGAGAGCAGTAGTTTCCTCCGTGGTGACCTCGCATGATCACCACTCCTGTTCAGATTTCTTCTTATGGTGGACTCATGAGCACAGACGTAAGACAAAGTCAACCACCTGTTCGCTAGATCCCATCCCCACTCAGCTAGTCAAAGATTCCCCGAAGGACTGGCAGGACCTATAATTAGTATGATGAATGCATCGCTTGCGTCAGGCGTTGTACCTGATCAATTTAAGGTAGCGGTTGTTAGACCGCTCCTTAAGAAGTCAAATTTGGATCCACAAGTTCTTAACAACTACAGGCCTGTCTCAAAGGTCCCATTTCAATCTAAAAGTTTTGAGAGAATAGTTGTTGCCCAATGTCAATCGTATCTGGATTCAAATAATATACTTGAGAAATTTCAGTCTGCTTTCTGAAACTGCATTAACGAGAGTCGTAAATGATATTCTCTTAGCTACTGATGTGGGGAATGCAACAGTGCTTGTGCTTCTAGATCTTAGAGCTGCCTTTGACACGGTTGACCTCTCTGTTTTGTTACACAGGCTTGAGTTTGAGGTTGGCTTATCTGGAACCGTCCTTCAGTGGTTTACTTCACATTTTACTCATCGTTTTCATTATGTTCAAATATCTAATAATTGTACTGCTTCATCAACGTCACCAGTTCAATTTGGGGTACCAGACGGATCAGTGCCGGGGCCAATATTGCTCTCTCTCTCTACATGCTGCTGCTAGGTAGGATAATACGAAAAAATAATATGAACTTTCATTCATATGCTGATGACACTCAAATAAATATTTTGTTCACACCAAACGACAACTTTTCTATTATCACTTTAGTTAAATGCATTAATGAAGGAAAGACTTGGATGTGTGAAAACTTTTTGTTACTCAACTCTGAGAAAACTGAGGATCTGTTGATCGGAGGCAACAATACTGATAGGACTACTATAACTTCAGCACTTAACTCAGAGGATTTAAACATTTGCCTCAAAGAGACAGCACGTAACCTAAGTGGCATATTAGACACACCTGAAGAAGGCTCCACGGCCGAAACGTTGTGTTCTCTTTCTTCTTTTTTTCAGCATGGAATAAACCTATTACTTGTTCCATATTAGACACAAGGCTCTTAACAACTTGCATTGTTACGTGCCTTGAGACAACCTTGTTGTGAAAGGTGCTATATAGAAATACATTGATTTGAACTGAATTGACAATGTAAAATGTTGTGTGTGTTGTTTGTTAAACAAGACTGTCTTTATTTATTATTATGCGTCAGATGAAGATCAGATCACATTTTAAGAGCCAATCATGTAGAAATCCAGATCATTCGCGTTTTAAAAGTTGCGGGAAAAGCAAAACAGGTGCTTTTCCTTTGTTGCGCAGACACACGACGACACCGTAAGCGGCAGGACTCGAAGCTTCGCAGGGAGACCCCGATGGCTTTCTAGTCCATCGCCCTAACCACTCGGCCGCCGCCACCTTTTTGATGCAGTCTAACATAGAGTGCCGGGCAGCGGCGGAAACCTTTTTCAAAGTCGCTTTCCGTTTAACAACAACAAAAAAAACTTTCACAAAATGCATGCTAGCAGACAAATGCGCCTCAGAGGACTTAAGGCTGGCTTCAAGTTGGAATGATAAAGTCTCCCCGTCCGGTCAGGAAAAGGGAACTTTGTTAGACAGAAAGAAGGAAGTAACAATAACGGAGAATTGTGTGCAAGGATTTTAGAAGCTGCGCAGCCCTGCAGTTTCAATAGCCCTTTTATTCGTGTTAGATGCTGGAATTGCCTTTTTTTGACGCTCTTACGAATGCGATGTCAACGAAAACAGAACAAAGCACAAAAAACCCTCAAGTCCTGCAGTTGGATAGAATGCCGTTACGCGTCCAAGCCGTATTTGACTTCATCCTACCATTGCAACACGGGGCGTATATGGAAACGAACACACGCTACGAATTGTCTCTAATCAGTCCCTACAGTTGTAAGGCGCCTGGAAGCGTGCACCCCCATCATTAATCTTTGCGCATCTGTGCAAGGTAAACTCTGGAGCAGTCTTTGAAACGGCTCAAAGGAAACACGTGATTGATTCCATGTGCATCTGGGGTTCATTTATTTATTTACATTTAATTCAAGGGAAAGGCTTGGGTCAGTTTCAGACGGCCTCCAACAGCGAGATTCAAGCGCCCCACCTTCAGCCCAATCTGCGCCGCCAGAACGCCAACGGCTCCTCTGGTCTTTGGGGTGCGGTTGTGACCCCTTAACCTAAAGTGTTGGTGGCAGACAAATGGAGACTAACAGGTGATGTCCTAGGACATGACTACATTGTGACACTCGGTGGGGATGGTGACCATTGCTTGGAAAAGAGTGCGAGGCCCCTTTAGAAAAACATTTTGTTAACAGGCATTCTGCCTCAGCCTAAACACCTATAGCTTGCAAAGCGCATGCTATTAGACAGGCACCTCTGCAAGACCTTAAGAGTCTCTTAAACTAGTGATAGTAAGGTGTTCCCAATGGGCGATGTTTGGCTTGCAAATCATCTCTCTGTGGAAGCGCCGAGATGCAGCTGTTTAAGGCTTAGAAGCAGCTGACTGTTTCACTACCTAGCTGATTACTGTCAGTCAGGGAGCTCAGAGGTGAAAAGCCTGTCTGAGAGACAATTCGCCGTCGATCAGTTCAATATGTTCCGTACCAGCTCGGCGCACCTGAGATCATCTTGGTAGCCGTGTAGCTCAGATGAGTGAGAGCGTGTGTGTGTGTACCACCGTGATTGGATGCCGGTCCTTCTCAGGTCACAGTAAACCTTCTGCTGCCTAACTTTCCTAATTTTGGGGATCCCTTTGAAAAAGCAAAGGAAAAAAAAAAACTGGCTCTTCATCAGCGTGATCGACCCAACCCAGTGTGCCCCAGTGGCCTAATGGATAAGGAACTGGCCTCCTAAGCCAGGGATTGTGGGTTCGAGTCCCATCTGGGGTGCTACTGTCCCTTTTTGAGCGTACAAATGTCCTTTTGATTTGCAAAGCTGCAACCCCACCTTACTCAGTGAGCGTCTCTGCTTTTCTCTCACATACAGTTGGGAGATGTCTTGCACTGAACGGCCTGCTTTAGATCACGCCACAGCACTTCAATGGGATTGGGGTCAGGACTCTTACTCGGCCATCCCAAAATACGGAATTTCTATTGTTTCAGCCACTCTGTTGTTGATGTACTCCTTTGTTTTTGTCATGCTGCATGACCCAGCGTCTTTCGAGTTTTAGATCACAGGCAGACACCCTGACATTCTGCTGTAGAATTTCCTGATACATCTTGGAATTCATCGGTCCCTCGATGATTGCAAGCCGTACAGCCTCCGCTATGCTTCCCAGGTGGGATGAGGTTTTGGAGTTGGTATGCAGTGTTTTGTTATCTCCAAACATAACGTTGTGCACATTTACCAACATGTTCAACTTTTGTCACTGTCCACAGAACATTGTTCCAGGAGTTGCTGTGGAACATCCATGTGGTCTTTAGCAAACTTGAGAGGGGCAGTGGTGGTTTTTTTGGGGGGGAGAGCAGTGGTTTCCTCCATGGTGACCTCGCATGATCACCACTCCTGTTCAGATTTCTTCTTATGGTGGACTCATAAACACAGACGTAAGACAAAGTCAACCACCTGTTCGCTAGATCCCATCCCCACTCAGCTAGTCAAAGATTCCCTCGAAGGACTGGCAGGACCTATAATTAGTATGATGAATGCATCGCTTGCGTCAGGCGTTGTACCTGATCAATTTAAGGTAGCGGTTGTTAGACCGCTCTTAAGAAGTCAAATTTGGATCAACAAGTTCTTAACAACTACAGGCCTGTCTCAAAGGTCCCATTTCAATCTAAAAGTCTTGGGAGAATAGTTGTTGCCCAATGTCAATCATATCTGGATTCAAATAATATACTTGAGAAATTTTAGTCTGGTTTCTGAAACTGCATTAACAAGAGTCGTAAATGATATTCTCTTAGCTACTGATGCAGGGAATGCAACAATGCTTGTGCTTTGCTTCTAGATCTTAGAGCTGCCTTTGACACGGTTGACCTCTCTGTTTTGTTACACAGGCTTGAGTTTGAGGTTGGCTTATCTGGAACCGTCCTTCAGTGGTTTACTTCACATTTTACTCATCGTTTTCATTATGTTCAAATATCTAATAATTGTACTGCTTCATCAATGTCACCAGTTCAATTTGGGGTACCAGAAGATCAGTGCTGGGACCAATATTGCTCTCTCTCTCTACATGCTGCTGCTAGGTAGGATAATATGAAAAAATAATATGAACTTTCATTCATATGCTGATGACACTCAAATAAACATTTTGTTTACACCAAACGACAACTCTTCTATTATCAGTTTAGTTAAATGCATTAAGGAAGGAAATACTTGGATGTGTGAAAACTTTTTGTTACTCAACTCTGAGAAAAATGAGGATCTGTTGATCGGAGGCAACAATACTGATAGGACTACTATAACTTCAGCACTTAACTCAGAGGATTTAAACATCTGCCTCAAAGAGACAGCACGTAACCTTGTTGTGAAAGGCGCTATATAGAAATACATTGATTTGAATTGAATTGACAATGTAAAATGTTGTGTGTGTTGTTTGTTAAACAAGACTGTCTTTATTTATCAAAAAATAAAAGGAATTTGCTAGGAATGCAAACGTTAGGTTGCGCTTCTTCATGCTGCATCGTCGGCATGAGTGGAGCTTTTTAAACGTCTGTACTTACTGTGCCCCATAAGAAATCGTTTGTCCCCATTCAAAAGAGATTGTGCGATGTCCTGCAGTGTTCGCAAAGCAAACCTTTGACAGTTTGAAAAGAGGAATTTATTCTGCTTCCTGTGCGTGCAGTAGTTACAAAGTTGAACGTCTTTACACGATCTGCTGCAGTTTTCAGTGGGCGGGCTTTGTCAGAGGGCTTGGAAAAACGCACTGTGTTTCGGCTCGGGAAACATCATGAGAAGTGTCCTGCATGTTTTCTGTGTATAGCTGTCTTTTAACGCATACAGAATTCATTCGAAATCATTGATTTCTCCAATTAACAAGGTTCCCTTAAAGGATGAGTCAAAGTAACGTCTAATCGGATTAGTTTCCTTAGAGCTGGTTCAGAGTTTGCTCAAGAGTTTACCTTTCACAGATGCGCAAAGAAAAATGTTGGGGGTGCACGCTTCAAGGTGCCTTACAGCTGTAGGGAGTGATTCGAGACGATTTGTGGCGTGTGCTCGTTCCCATATACCGTACGCCCCGGGGTGCAGTGCTAAGATGAAGTACAATACCGCTTGGGCACGTAACGGCGTTACACGCAAGTGCGGGACGTGAGGGTTTTCGTTTGTTCATTTTGTTTTGCTCTGCTTTGCTTTGTTTTGTGGTCAAGAGGCGTAAGGTAAGTCGTAATCCAGGGAGAACACTGGTGGCAAACAGTCCGAGGTGAGAGGCGAGGTCCAAAGTCGAAAAGGCAGAAGGGGAGTCCAATATCCAGAATAAACGAGGTAATGGAAAAAACGCCAGGTAGAGCTCTCAAGGAGTAGACTCAATACCAGCGGGAAGCAAGTAAAGATGGTAAAAATAGCACTGCGTACCCCACGGTGGAGTGTGTGCAGGTGGGTTAACTCGTGCGGCGGCGTTTGTTAATAATCACCCTCTGCTGGTGCTGTTTAGATTGCTTAAGAGTTGGTCTTAACTGCCTGGCGGTCATGACAAGCTCCTCTTTAAGCTGTGGTTTAGTTTTGCATTCATGTGTTTCTAGAGCAGTTATTTATGGGGGTGGGTGGGTCCTTCACAGAGGCTCAGGACAAATCCCCTGCATGAAAGTCTACTGTGTGCGTTCAAACAGTCACAGGTCAAGAGCCAGGCAGGAGGACAATGGACAGATGAGCCAACGAACTAAAAATAAAAGAACAGATATGAAAAAGCCACCATCTTTTTCTTTTTGACATTTTCCGACTTTCATGCAAGCCAGGACAAAGTTGCTCGTAGCTACTTGTGGATTCAAATACTCTATCGAATGCTTTGATGAGTTTTTGCAATTTGATTGTCGTCCTGTCAGCCTGTTTCTGTTTTTTTTTTTTCAATCTAGGGATGGAAAGTATGAGGGAAATGATGGAGCAATCAATAACCGCTCCGGAAAAATGGCAGAAAGAAATGGTCCGTCACTAAGGACATTTGTGAAGCAGAGGAGTGACATCACCACAAAGGCGACTTATTCTGCTGATCGTTTTGGTGAATAATGATTGAGGCGTGTTAAGAGAAAGGTAGCTGCGTCAGCATGCTTAGGCTGCAAAGGATAAAGCAAAGGTTTACTCCATGCTGAAAAGAGAAGAAAAGAAGCACAACGTTTCGACTGTGGAGCCTTCTGCACCATCTTCTTTAGCGATGGTGATGATGTTTACATTGGAAAAACTGAGACACGCATACTGGAGGGGCTTGAACCACCAACTTTTCAGCACCACAGAGTCTGACAGTCTTTTGTGCACCCTACATTTGCAGGTTTATGGTCAAAGAAAACAATCACTTGCGCTTCTTGCAGCCGGCAATCTTTTTCCACTGACAACCAAGAAATGGATTTCATCTTTCACAAGCTGTATGGATTTCTTCAAAAACAAGTTATTCCAGAAAGGAAATGAATTCTTGCATTAAACTGAACCAAGCTGTACATGTTTGTCTGAAATGAGACATTCGGCACAACAAGACACGGAGAGAGGCACCGCTGGTATTCAGACCCAGGATCGCCTGCTTACTAGGCGGGCACTTTAAGCCACTAGGGAACAGCGCCAGCGGAGCACCGCGCTTTTACAGACACTTGGACACATCTGCGTTCGGTGTGCACTTAACCTGCTCTCTGAGCCCGTTGCCTCCGTCCCATTTAATAGCAGAACTGACGCCAAGAGAAATGATGAGAAATGGCATTTATCGGGCACTTTTCATGTCCAAGGAGCTCAATGCCCTTGACACCTCCCCAAGGCGACAGAGCTGTGCATTCTTTGGCGACACCATTTTTTCTTTTGTTTAATTTCTATACTTATTGATAGAATAAAAACGATATGTCATGTACTGTAAGGGAAATGTCTCTTTTCATGGGGAAAGCTAGCACCAGCAAATGTTGTGTTTAGAAGAAGTGATTTAACATGACACGTGACCTAATTTACCGGAGCAAAAGCTCACCCAGCAAGCCCTGCTTTACTTCTACAGGAGAGAAGTACTGTAGAGTCTGCAAGATGTTCAGCTGGGTAGCTACGTCAGCATGCCTCGGCTGCAAAGGAACAAGTACTAGGTTTATTGCATGCTGAAAAGAGAAGAACGGAAACACAGCGTTTCGACTGTGAGGTCTTCTCACACCTGAAGAAGCCTCACACCTGTAAAAGGCTCCATGGTTTTCTTTCTTCTCTTTACAACATGGAATACACCTATTGTCTGCAAGATGTGACAATTTCATGGTGTTTTGGAAGAAAACCTTTTTTCTTTGAATTCAAAATCAATCGGAATTTCAGCACGACACATCAACACTTTTTCTGTTTTAAGGAGATGATATTTTAAACCTGACAAAAATAGTAGGAAACACAAGTTTCTTGCTGTGAAAATTTAGATGGGGAAGTGTACTACTAGTAGCAGTGTAGAGCTCTCTGTGGTGGAGTGCAAGCGCATGTTCTATGGGCCAGTGGCGTAATGGATAACGCGTCTGATTTCGGATCAGAAGATTGTAGGTTTGAGTCCTGCCTGGCTCGTGAGGCTTTTAAACCTCTCAGGTTCCTCAGTAACAGGTTGCCGTCATGTATATGAACTATAGAAAAGCATTTGCCACAACCCGTAAATTAGCACGCAAGTGCGGGCTGGTGAACACAGAACTGTATGGAGATCATCTCCAGCTCCGAGCTCAATTGCAATGAAAAAACATGCAGAACAGAACTGGAGAGCAGCTGAATTTGTGCTCAGTAGGGTGGGGAGGACTCAGCATTGCTATTGTTCTAATTGGCATGAACTGCAGGGGATCTGAATCAGAACATGTCAGTCAGTTTGATCATTGCGTCAATATGTAGGCCACGTTAATACAGAATTATTACTTTGTCTGTCTCGTCTTTGTATATAGCTGAATGTCCCTGACAATTTCATGTTAGTTTTTAAGAACGACATTGGTGCTAATATATACATATATAGCATATAAGGAACACGTAAAAGTTTAGTCCATGCTGAAAAGATAAGAAAACCGCCACAACGTTTCATCTTGGAATAAATCTTTACTTGTTGTTTTGCAGCCTACCCATTCTGACCTAACTCCTCCCTTGAAATTCCCTAACAGATAAGGGTACGTAACGGCTCATGCGATGCTCAGTTGCAATTTGTCCCAAAACAAACAAGAACAGCAGCTGAGGGTTTGAGTTTGAACATGCACTGTATTAAAGCAGCTTTTATTTCCATTGATAAATGCTAGATATTCCTACAGAGATTCTCCAGGTGAGTAAGCGATTCCTGTTTCTGTTTCTATTTCTGTTTCATATATACAGTATATATATGTTACATGTGTCTCTGCAATAGTATAAATGTGTTATACACTATCAGGGGCTGCTTTTTTGTGCACCTCATCTACAACAAGGGGTTTTTTTTCATTTATGTTTGTGGACCTTCACCATTTGAGGAAGTGAGTTAGATAAGAAAGTTACAGGTATGGTGAGCAATGACTGACAAAGGCACGTACTGCGTATTCCTTACAGAAGTGTAAGCAATTTGTTCTAAAAAACACCGGCTAAAGTCCAACATCGTTAGCAATCTTATTACTTAAACAGAATTAACATCAATAAACTGTAAGGTGCTGGTACATGCGAGTAGATTTGATCTTCTATTAAACAAAAATGCAATTACAGCTCTAAAAAGGTCAACCTAGACTTCTGTAACAGATCTGTTCAGGTCATCGCTGTTTCTCTGACCTTGTGAGTCTTTGGAATTTTAAAAGTGTATTTTGCTTGCCTTTCATGTGGTCTGTGTACAAGTCACTGTGGCGTATGCGGTCCTACACAGCCTTGCTATAGACGTGACGAGCCTCCGCTATGTTGCAATGGAGAACAGGTTCAGTACGGAGCTGCCGAGAAAATTCAGCTGGAAAGCTCGTTGCAGAAAAGCATCGTTATCTGTGTCCAGCGGCAAAGCGTCCATCGTGGGTGCTGAAGAATCGATTTCACAGGCTGTGGGTCCAGGCGATTTAGAGTGTTAAAGGTCCCAGCGAAAACGAAACGGCGCTGGTCCTTTTACACGCACGCACGCAACCAAATGCAAAGGACGCCGTAGTCGGCAGTATTTGAACCTGCGCGGGGAGACCCCAACGGATTTCAAGTCCGTCACCTTAACCCAACTCGGCCACGACTACAGCAAGCGCCGCGGCCGCTGCCTTCTTGCTACAATCGAACAGGGAGTGCGAGGCGGCGCCGGCAGCGGAGGCAACTTTTTTCAAGTTCGCTCTCCGTTTAAGAAACCTTTTACGCCATACGTGCAAGCACACACACACACACACCTCAGAGGACTTAAGGGTGGCTTCAAGTTGGAATGATAAAGTCTCCCCGTTCGGACATGAAAACAGAACGTTCTTAGACTGAAAGCAATCAACAACGGAGACATGTGGACGACGATTTTAGTCACTGCACTTTGAATAGCATTTTTACTCCAGTTACAGGAGATGCACCAATGGCCCTTGACCTACGCTCTTACCAATGCCTTGAACATTCAAACAAAACAGCCCTCAAGTCCTGCGGTTTAATATAACGCTGTTACGTGTCGAGGCAGTATTTTTCTCTGTCCTACCGTTGAGACACGGGGCGTATATGGAAACGAACACATGCTACGGATCGTCTCTAATCGGTCCCTACAGTTGGAAGGCTCCTTGAAGCGTGCACCCCCATCATTCATCTTTGCGCATCTGTGAAAGGTAGACTCTTGAGCAATGTTTGAGCCAGCTCTAAGGCAACTAGTGCTATTGGACAGACACCTCTGGAAGATCCTAAGAGTCTCTTAACACCACTTCCAGCAGCAAGCTTAATTGTTCGCTGGAGGTCTCCCACCCAGGTACTGACCAGGCAAAGAATCACCAGTACATTGAATGAGGAAGTTAATCCTGAAATCCAATTACATATCTCAAGGTAAGACAAATCCATAAGAACATGTCTTAGTATTACTTCGTTTACATTAGTATGGCACTGAGTTGGAGCTCCTCTTTAAGCTGTGGTTTAGTTTTGCATTCATGTGTTTCTAGAGCAGTTATTTATGGGGGTGGGTGGGTCTTCCACAGAGGCTCAGGACAAATCCCCCGCCTGAAAGTCTAATGTGTGCGTTCAGACAGTCACAGGTCAAGAGCCAGGCAGGAGGACAATGGACAGAAGAGCCAACGAACTAAAAATAAAAGAACAGATATGAAAAAGCCACCATCTTTTTCTTTTTGACATTTTCCGACTTTCATGCAAGCCAGGACAAAGTTGCTCGTAGCTACTTGTGGATTCAAATACTCTATCGAGTGCTTTGATGAGTTTTTGCAATTTGATTGTCGTCCTGTCAGCCTGTTTCTGTTTTTTTTTTTTCAATCTAGGGATGGAAAGTATGAGGGAAATGATGGAGCAATCAATAACCGCTCCGGAAAAATGGCAGAAAGAAATGGTCCGTCACTAAGGACATTTGTGAAGCAGAGGAGTGACATCACCACAAAGGCGACACATTCTGCTGATGGTTTTGGTGAATAATGATTGAGGCGCGTTAAGAGAAAGGTAGCTGTGTCAGCATGCGTAGGCTGCAAACGATCAAGCAAAGGTTTACTCCATGCTGAAAAGAGAAGAAAAGAAGCACAACGTTTCGACTGTGGAGCCTTCTGCGCCATCTTCTTTAGCGGTGATGATGTTTACATTGGAAAAACTGAGACATGCGTCCCTGGGTGGGCTTGAACCACCAATCTTTCGGTTAACAGCTGAACGCGCTAACCGATTGCGCCACAGAGACTGACAGCCGCTTGTGTTCCCTACATTTGCAGGTTTATGGTCAAAGAAAACAATCACTTGCGCTTCTTGCAGCCGGCAATCTTTTTCGAATGACAACCAAGAAATGGATTTCATCTTTCACAAGCTGTATGGATTTCTTCAAAAACAAGTTATTCCAGAAAGGAAATGAATTCTTGCATTAAACTGAACCAAGCTGTACATGTTTGTCTGAAATGAGACATTCGGCACAACAAGACACGGAGAGAGGCACCGCTGGTATTCAGACCCAGGATCGCCTGCTTACTAGGCGGGCACTTTAAGCCACTAGGGAACAGCGCCAGCGGAGCACCGCGCTTTTACAGACACTTGGACACATCTGCGTTCGGTGTGCACTTAACCTGCTCTCTGAGCCCGTTGCCTCCGTCCCATTTAATAGCAGAACTGACGCCAAGAGAAATGATGAGAAATGGCATTTATCGGGCACTTTTCATGTCCAAGGAGCTCAATGCCCTTGAGACCTCCACAAGGCGACAGAGCTGTGCATTCTTTGGCGACACCATTTTTTCTTTTGTTTAATTTCTATACTTATTGATAGAATAAAAATGATATGTCATGTACTGTAAGGGAAATGTCTCTTTTCATGGGGAAAGCTAGCACCAGCAAATGTTGTGTTTAGAAGAAGTGATTTAACATGACACGTGACCTAATTTACCGGAGCAAAAGCTCACCCAGCAAGCCCTGCTTTACTTCTACAGGAGAGAAGTACTGTAGAGTCTGCAAGATGTTCAGCTGGGTAGCTACGTCAGCATGCCTCGGCTGCAAAGGAACAAGTACTAGGTTTATTGCATGCTGAAAAGAGAAGAACAGAAACACAGCGTTTCGACTGTGAGGTCTTCTCACACCTGAAGAAGCCTCACACCTGTAAAAGGCTCCATGGTTTTCTTTCTTCTCTTTTCAACATGGAATACACCTATTGTCTGCAAGATGTGACAATTTCATGGTGTTTTGGAAGAAAACCTTTTTTCTTTGAATTCAAAATCAATCGGAATTTCAGCACGACACATCAACACTTTTTCTGTTTTAAGGAGATGATATTTTAAACCTGATAAAAATAGTAGGAAACACAAGTTTCTTGCTGTGAAAATTTAGATGGGGAAGTGTACTACTAGTAGCAGTGTAGAGCTCTCTGTGGTGGAGTGCAAGCGCATGTTCTATGGGCCAGTGGCGTAATGGATAACGCGTCTGACTTCGGATCAGAAGATTGTAGGTTCGAGTCCTGCCTGGCTCGTGAGGCTTTTAAACCTCTCAGGTTCCTCGGTAACAGGTTGCCGTCATGTATATGAACTATAGAAAAGCATTTGCCACAACCCGTAAATTAGCACGCAAGTGCGGGCTGGTGAACACAGAACTGTATGGAGATCATCTCCAGCTCCGAGCTCAATTGCAATGAAAAAACATGCAGAAAAGAACTGGAGAGCAGATGAATTTGTGCTCAGTAGGGTGGGGAGGACTCAGCATTGCTATTGTTCTAATTGGCATGAACTGCAGGGGATCTGAATCAGAACATGTCAGTTAGTTCGATCATTGCGTCAGTATGTAGGCCAAGTTAATACAGAATTATTACTTTGTCTGTCTCGTCTTTGTATATAGCTGAATGTCCCTGACAATTTCATGTTAGTTTTTAATAACGACATTGGTGCTAATATATACATATATAGCATATAAGGAACACGTAAAAGTTTAGTCCATGCTGAAAAGATAAGAAAACCGCCACAACATTTCATCTTGGAATAAATCTTTACTTGTTGTTTTGCAGCCTACCCATTCTGACCTAACTCCTCCCTTGAAATTCCCTAACAGATAAGGGTACGTAACGGCTCATGCGATGCTCAGTTGCAATTTGTCCCAAAACAAACAAGAACAGCAGCTGAGGGTTTGAGTTTGAACATGCACTGTATTAAAGCAGCTTTTATTTCCATTGATAAATGCTAGATATTCCTACAGAGATTCTCCAGGTGAGTAAGCGATTCCTGTTTCTATTTCTATTTCTGTTTCATATCTATACAGTATATATATGTTACATGTGTCTCTGCAATAGTATAAATGTGTTATACACTATCAGGGGCTGCTTTTTTGTGCACCTCATCTACAACAAGGGTTTTTTTTTCATTTATGTTTGTGGACCTTCACCATTTGAGGAAGTGAGTTAGATAAGAAAGTTACAGGTATGGTGAGCAATGACTGACAAAGGCACGTACTGCGTATTCCTTACAGAAGTGTAAGCAATTTGTTCTAAAAAACACCGGCTAAAGTCCAACATCGTTAGCAATCTTATTACTTAAACAGAATTAACATCAATAAACTGTAAGGTGCTGGTACATGCGAGTAGATTTGATCTTCTATTAAACAAAAATGCAATTACAGCTCTAAAAAGGTCAACCTAGACTTCTGTAACAGATCTGTTCAGGTCATCGCTGTTTCTCTGACCTTGTGAGTCTTTGGAATTTTAAAAGTGTATTTTGCTTGCCTTTCATGTGGTCTGTGTACAAGTCACTGTGGCGTATGCGGTCCTACACAGCCTTGCTATAGACGTGACGAGCCTCCGCTATGTTGCAATGGAGAACAGGTTCAGTACGGAGCTGCCGAGAAAATTCAGCTGGAAAGCTCGTTGCAGAAAAGCATCGTTATCTGTGTCCAGCGGCAAAGCGTCCTTCGTGGGTGCTGAAGAATCGATTTCACAGGCTGCGGGTCCAGGCGATTTAGAGTGTTAAAGGTCCCAGCGAAAACGAAACGGCGCTGGTCCTTTTACACGCAACCGAATGCAAAGGACGCCGTAGTCGGCAGGATTTGAACCTGCGCGGGGAGACCCCAACGGATTTCAAGTCCGTCACCTTAACCACTCGGCCACGACTACAGCAAGCGCCGCGGCCGCTGCCTTCTTGCTACAATCGAACAGGGAGTGCGAGGCGGCGGCGGCAGCGGAGGCAACTTTTTTCAAGTTCGCTCTCCGTTTAAGAAACCTTTTACGCCATACGTGCAAGCACACACACACACACCTCAGAGGACTTAAGGGTGGCTTCAAGTTGGAATGATAAAGTCTCCCCGTTCGGACATGAAAACAGAACGTTCTTAGACAGAAAGCAATCAACAACGGAGACATGTGGACGACGATTTTAGTCACTGCACTTTGAATAGCATTTTTACTCCAGTTACAGGAGATGCACCAATGGCCCTTGACCTACGCTCTTACCAATGCCTTGAACATTCAAACAAAACAGCCCTCAAGTCCTGCGGTTTAATATAACGCTGTTACGTGTCGAGGCAGTATTTTTCTCTGTCCTACCGTTGAGACACGGGGCGTATATGGAAACGAACACATGCTACGGATCGTCTCTAATCGGTCCCTACAGTTGGAAGGCTCCTTGAAGCGTGCACCCCCATCATTCATCTTTGCGCATCTGTGAAAGGTAGACTCTTGAGCAATGTTTGAGCCAGCTCTAAGGCAACTAGTGCTATTGGACAGACACCTCTGGAAGATCCTAAGAGTCTCTTAACACCACTTCCAGCAGCAAGCTTAATTGTTCGCTGGAGGTCTCCCACCCAGGTACTGACCAGGCAAAGAATCACCAGTACATTGAATGAGGAAGTTAATCCTGAAATCCAATTACATATCTCAAGGTAAGACAAATCCATAAGAACATGTCTTAGTATTACTTCGTTTACATTAGTATGGCACTGAGTTGGAGCTCCTCTTTAAGCTGTGGTTTAGTTTTGCATTCATGTGTTTCTAGAGCAGTTATTTATGGGGGTGGGTGGGTCTTCCACAGAGGCTCAGGACAAATCCCCCGCCTGAAAGTCTAATGTGTGCGTTCAGACAGTCACAGGTCAAGAGCCAGGCAGGAGGACAATGGACAGAAGAGCCAACGAACTAAAAATAAAAGAACAGATATGAAAAAGCCACCATCTTTTTCTTTTTGACATTTTCCGACTTTCATGCAAGCCAGGACAAAGTTGCTCGTAGCTACTTGTGGATTCAAATACTCTATCGAGTGCTTTGATGAGTTTTTGCAATTTGATTGTCGTCCTGTCAGCCTGTTTCTGTTTTTTTTTTTTCAATCTAGGGATGGAAAGTATGAGGGAAATGATGGAGCAATCAATAACCGCTCCGGAAAAATGGCAGAAAGAAATGGTCCGTCACTAAGGACATTTGTGAAGCAGAGGAGTGACATCACCACAAAGGCGACACATTCTGCTGATGGTTTTGGTGAATAATGATTGAGGCGCGTTAAGAGAAAGGTAGCTGTGTCAGCATGCGTAGGCTGCAAACGATCAAGCAAAGGTTTACTCCATGCTGAAAAGAGAAGAAAAGAAGCACAACGTTTCGACTGTGGAGCCTTCTGCGCCATCTTCTTTAGCGGTGATGATGTTTACATTGGAAAAACTGAGACATGCGTCCCTGGGTGGGCTTGAACCACCAATCTTTCGGTTAACAGCTGAACGCGCTAACCGATTGCGCCACAGAGACTGACAGCCGCTTGTGTTCCCTACATTTGCAGGTTTATGGTCAAAGAAAACAATCACTTGCGCTTCTTGCAGCCGGCAATCTTTTTCCACTGACAACCAAGAAATGGATTTCATCTTTCACAAGCTGTATGGATTTCTTCAAAAACAAGTTATTCCAGAAAGGAAATGAATTCTTGCATTAAACTGAACCAAGCTGTACATGTTTGTCTGAAATGAGACATTCGGCACAACAAGACACGGAGAGAGGCACCGCTGGTATTCAGACCCAGGATCGCCTGCTTACTAGGCGGGCACTTTAAGCCACTAGGGAACAGCGCCAGCGGAGCACCGCGCTTTTACAGACACTTGGACACATCTGCGTTCGGTGTGCACTTAACCTGCTCTCTGAGCCCGTTGCCTCCGTCCCATTTAATAGCAGAACTGACGCCAAGAGAAATGATGAGAAATGGCATTTATCGGGCACTTTTCATGTCCAAGGAGCTCAATGCCCTTGACACCTCCACAAGGCGACAGAGCTGTGCATTCTTTGGCGACACCATTTTTTCTTTTGTTTAATTTCTATACTTATTGATAGAATAAAAATGATATGTCATGTACTGTAAGGGAAATGTCTCTTTTCATGGGGAAAGCTAGCACCAGCAAATGTTGTGTTTAGAAGAAGTGATTTAACATGACACGTGACCTAATTTACCGGAGCAAAAGCTCACCCAGCAAGCCCTGCTTTACTTCTACAGGAGAGAAGTACTGTAGAGTCTGCAAGATGTTCAGCTGGGTAGCTACGTCAGCATGCCTCGGCTGCAAAGGAACAAGTACTAGGTTTATTGCATGCTGAAAAGAGAAGAACAGAAACACAGCGTTTCGACTGTGAGGTCTTCTCACACCTGAAGAAGCCTCACACCTGTAAAAGGCTCCATGGTTTTCTTTCTTCTCTTTTCAACATGGAATACACCTATTGTCTGCAAGATGTGACAATTTCATGGTGTTTTGGAAGAAAACCTTTTTTCTTTGAATTCAAAATCAATCGGAATTTCAGCACGACACATCAACACTTTTTCTGTTTTAAGGAGATGATATTTTAAACCTGATAAAAATAGTAGGAAACACAAGTTTCTTGCTGTGAAAATTTAGATGGGGAAGTGTACTACTAGTAGCAGTGTAGAGCTCTCTGTGGTGGAGTGCAAGCGCATGTTCTATGGGCCAGTGGCGTAATGGATAACGCGTCTGACTTCGGATCAGAAGATTGTAGGTTCGAGTCCTGCCTGGCTCGTGAGGCTTTTAAACCTCTCAGGTTCCTCGGTAACAGGTTGCCGTCATGTATATGAACTATAGAAAAGCATTTGCCACAACCCGTAAATTAGCACGCAAGTGCGGGCTGGTGAACACAGAACTGTATGGAGATCATCTCCAGCTCCGAGCTCAATTGCAATGAAAAAACATGCAGAAAAGAACTGGAGAGCAGATGAATTTGTGCTCAGTAGGGTGGGGAGGACTCAGCATTGCTATTGTTCTAATTGGCATGAACTGCAGGGGATCTGAATCAGAACATGTCAGTTAGTTCGATCATTGCGTCAGTATGTAGGCCAAGTTAATACAGAATTATTACTTTGTCTGTCTCGTCTTTGTATATAGCTGAATGTCCCTGACAATTTCATGTTAGTTTTTAATAACGACATTGGTGCTAATATATACATATATAGCATATAAGGAACACGTAAAAGTTTAGTCCATGCTGAAAAGATAAGAAAACCGCCACAACATTTCATCTTGGAATAAATCTTTACTTGTTGTTTTGCAGCCTACCCATTCTGACCTAACTCCTCCCTTGAAATTCCCTAACAGATAAGGGTACGTAACGGCTCATGCGATGCTCAGTTGCAATTTGTCCCAAAACAAACAAGAACAGCAGCTGAGGGTTTGAGTTTGAACATGCACTGTATTAAAGCAGCTTTTATTTCCATTGATAAATGCTAGATATTCCTACAGAGATTCTCCAGGTGAGTAAGCGATTCCTGTTTCTATTTCTATTTCTGTTTCATATCTATACAGTATATATATGTTACATGTGTCTCTGCAATAGTATAAATGTGTTATACACTATCAGGGGCTGCTTTTTTGTGCACCTCATCTACAACAAGGGTTTTTTTTTCATTTATGTTTGTGGACCTTCACCATTTGAGGAAGTGAGTTAGATAAGAAAGTTACAGGTATGGTGAGCAATGACTGACAAAGGCACGTACTGCGTATTCCTTACAGAAGTGTAAGCAATTTGTTCTAAAAAACACCGGCTAAAGTCCAACATCGTTAGCAATCTTATTACTTAAACAGAATTAACATCAATAAACTGTAAGGTGCTGGTACATGCGAGTAGATTTGATCTTCTATTAAACAAAAATGCAATTACAGCTCTAAAAAGGTCAACCTAGACTTCTGTAACAGATCTGTTCAGGTCATCGCTGTTTCTCTGACCTTGTGAGTCTTTGGAATTTTAAAAGTGTATTTTGCTTGCCTTTCATGTGGTCTGTGTACAAGTCACTGTGGCGTATGCGGTCCTACACAGCCTTGCTATAGACGTGACGAGCCTCCGCTATGTTGCAATGGAGAACAGGTTCAGTACGGAGCTGCCGAGAAAATTCAGCTGGAAAGCTCGTTGCAGAAAAGCATCGTTATCTGTGTCCAGCGGCAAAGCGTCCTTCGTGGGTGCTGAAGAATCGATTTCACAGGCTGCGGGTCCAGGCGATTTAGAGTGTTAAAGGTCCCAGCGAAAACGAAACGGCGCTGGTCCTTTTACACGCAACCGAATGCAAAGGACGCCGTAGTCGGCAGGATTTGAACCTGCGCGGGGAGACCCCAACGGATTTCAAGTCCGTCACCTTAACCACTCGGCCACGACTACAGCAAGCGCCGCGGCCGCTGCCTTCTTGCTACAATCGAACAGGGAGTGCGAGGCGGCGGCGGCAGCGGAGGCAACTTTTTTCAAGTTCGCTCTCCGTTTAAGAAACCTTTTACGCCATACGTGCAAGCACACACACACACACCTCAGAGGACTTAAGGGTGGCTTCAAGTTGGAATGATAAAGTCTCCCCGTTCGGACATGAAAACAGAACGTTCTTAGACAGAAAGCAATCAACAACGGAGACATGTGGACGACGATTTTAGTCACTGCACTTTGAATAGCATTTTTACTCCAGTTACAGGAGATGCACCAATGGCCCTTGACCTACGCTCTTACCAATGCCTTGAACATTCAAACAAAACAGCCCTCAAGTCCTGCGGTTTAATATAACGCTGTTACGTGTCGAGGCAGTATTTTTCTCTGTCCTACCGTTGAGACACGGGGCGTATATGGAAACGAACACATGCTACGGATCGTCTCTAATCGGTCCCTACAGTTGGAAGGCTCCTTGAAGCGTGCACCCCCATCATTCATCTTTGCGCATCTGTGAAAGGTAGACTCTTGAGCAATGTTTGAGCCAGCTCTAAGGCAACTAGTGCTATTGGACAGACACCTCTGGAAGATCCTAAGAGTCTCTTAACACCACTTCCAGCAGCAAGCTTAATTGTTCGCTGGAGGTCTCCCACCCAGGTACTGACCAGGCAAAGAATCACCAGTACATTGAATGAGGAAGTTAATCCTGAAATCCAATTACATATCTCAAGGTAAGACAAATCCATAAGAACATGTCTTAGTATTACTTCGTTTACATTAGTATGGCACTGAGTTGGAGCTCCTCTTTAAGCTGTGGTTTAGTTTTGCATTCATGTGTTTCTAGAGCAGTTATTTATGGGGGTGGGTGGGTCTTTCACAGAGGCTCAGGACAAATCCCCCGCCTGAAAGTCTAATGTGTGCGTTCAGACAGTCACAGGTCAAGAGCCAGGCAGGAGGACAATGGACAGATGAGCCAACGAACTAAAAATAAAAGAACAGATATGAAAAAGCCACCATCTTTTTCTTTTTGACATTTTCCGACTTTCATGCAAGCCAGGACAAAGTTGCTCGTAGCTACTTGTGGATTCAAATACTCTATCGAGTGCTTTGATGAGTTTTTGCAATTTGATTGTCGTCCTGTCAGCCTGTTTCTGTTTTTTTTTTTCAATCTAGGGATGGAAAGTATGAGGGAAATGATGGAGCAATCAATAACCGCTCCGGAAAAATGGCAGAAAGAAATGGTCCGTCACTAAGGACATTTGTGAAGCAGAGGAGTGACATCACCACAAAGGCGACTTATTCTGCTGATGGTTTTGGTGAATAATGATTGAGGCGCGTTAAGAGAAAGGTAGCTGTGTCAGCATGCGTAGGCTGCAAAGGATCAAGCAAAGGTTTACTCCATGCTGAAAAGAAAAGAAAAGAAGCACAACGTTTCGACTGTGGAGCCTTCTGCGCCATCTTCTTTAGCGGTGATGATGTTTACATTGGAAAAACGGAGACATACGTCCCTGGGTGGGCTTGAACCACCAACCTTTCGGTTAACAGCCGAACGCGCTAACCAATTGTGCCACAGAGACTGACGGCCGCTTGTACTCCCTACATTTGCAGGTTTATGGTCAAAGAAAACAATCACTTGCGCTTCTTGCAGCCGGCAATCTTTTTCCACTGACAACCAAGAAATGGATTTCATCTTTCACAAGCTGTATGGATTTCTTCAAAAACAAGTTATTCCAGAAAGGAAATGAATTCTTGCATTAAACTGAACCAAGCTGTACGTTTGTCTGAAATGAGACATTCGGCACAACAAGACACGGAGAGAGGCACCGCTGGTATTCAGACCCAGGATCGCCTGCTTACTAGGCAGGCACTTTAAGCCACTAGGGAACAGCGCCAGCGGAGCACCGCGCTTTTACAGACACTTGGACACATCTGCGTTCGGTGTGCACTTAACCTGCTCTCTGAGCCCGTTGCCTCCGTCCCATTTAATAGCAGAACTGACGCCAAGAGAAATGATGAGAAATGGCATTTATCGGGCACTTTTCATGTCCAAGGAGCTCAATGCCCTTGACACCTCCCCAAGGCGACAGAGCTGTGCATTCTTTGGCGACACCATTTTTTCTTTTGTTTAATTTCTATACTTATTGATAGAATAAAAACGATATGTCATGTACTGTAAGGGAAATGTCTCTTTTCATGGGGAAAGCTAGCACCAGCAAATGTTGTGTTTAGAAGAAGTGATTTAACATGACACGTGACCTAATTTACCGGAGCAAAAGCTCACCCAGCAAGCCCTGCTTTACTTCTACAGGAGAGAAGTACTGTAGAGTCTGCAAGATGTTCAGCTGGGTAGCTACGTCAGCATGCCTCGGCTGCAAAGGAACAAGTAATAGGTTTATTGCATGCTGATGTAGCGGCGAGGCTTATTAATAAGGCAGAATTAAGTGTTTCCGAGCTTCCCAAATGAGGCCCCATTTCTCTGTTCATCTCTGTGGTGCAGCCACAGAGAGACTATTCCCAGGGTGATTTAAGGTCCTAGGACAGCTCCCAAAGGGGGATGCACTTAGCTAAGCCTGGCTATCATGATCAATGGTCATCCATTGGCACCTATCTGTCTAGGGAGTGCCAGTTGGACATCTGGACTGCATTACTAAGTGTCAGGAGTAAGTGACTCATATCTCACCTTGATCAACCAATCAGGGACTGGTAGGGCCGAGTAACCCACGTGGGACTCTGATGCCCATGGAACTTTCAGCCAATCAATGAGCTGAAGTTCCTCCAGGTAAAAACAGGCAACACAGAGAGCCTGAGAGATTCAGTGAGATTCAACAAGATTCAGAAGGGATTCTGGAGAGGATTCTGTGGACTGTTCTAAAGGGAATTCAAAGGAGAATTCCAGGGCAGGACGGCCCAGGAGCAGAAGGCTCCCAAGGGCAGGACATCCTCGCAGCGCGCCTCCTGACCATCCTGAGACTCAGCCCGGACAACCACGGAACGGCCAGTGTGTCTGAGTGCCAGAACTTTCCTTTGTTCTAAGAGTCTAGAGTGGAGGTTGCCAGAGAGTAACCAGCAGCAGGCCTCGTGAACAGGTCGGAACTGTGGAAAGCTGAATCACTATTCAGAACTAGCTCTTCATTAGGAACGAACCGGTCCTCTTCCTGACTTGCTGGGACCCACAGTCATCTTTTCTCCTGTGCACAAACTTTGCTAGTTAAAGCCAACACTAACTAGCCGGTCAGTGAGCATCAGCAGCGCACCGTCGCAAGCCGCACAGCACAGCCTGGCACTGAGCCAGAGAGCGCGGATTGGACAGCAACAGCCTGCAACTGTTTCTTTGTGCCCGCAGGAGATCTGAATCCCCAAAGATTGGATGAGTATTTAACTTCAATGCATTACAGCTCGAGAATTCAATTGTTATCCCAACCAGTTGATATCAATTTAATTCCTAAGAGTTATGTACTTGTTTGAGTATCTAATGTAGAAGTTATAACTAAGTTCATTTACGAAACGGTCTTAATGAATGATATACTGAACGTATGTCCTCTTGATATGTGTAACACTTCGTAACTGACTGAATATATACCTTTTGTATTCTGATAACCCTCTCGATAAGATCTGTTAGTTTTATATGCATATTCTATGTATTAATAAATGTATCCTCGTGTATTAGTACCTGTGTGTGTGCGTTGTTTGAGTTATGTCGCATGGTTGGACTCTAAAGCCATCAAAAGAATCAACTTTGTGATTTACTGCTACAATTAATAATTGTCTCAGTAAATGCCCAAACCCTACAGAACTGGTGCCTTCAGAGAGCCACTATGATTACATATTTGGCGTCCCTGAACCGGTTTTCTTACATATTTGGGGTCCCTGAACGGCTATGAATCACTACACTGAAAAGAGAAGAACGGAACCACAGCGTTTCGACTGTGAGGTCTTCTCACACCTGAAGAAGCCTCACACCTGTTAAAGGCTCCATGGTTTTCTTTCTTCTCTTTTCAACATGGAATACACCTATTGTCTGCAAGATGTGACAATTTCATGGTGTTTTGGAAGAAAACCTTTTTTCTTTGAATTCAAAATCAATCGGAATTTCAGCACGACACATCAACACTTTTTCTGTTTTAAGGAGATGATATTTTAAACCTGATAAAAATAGTAGGAAACACAAGTTTCTTGCTGTGAAAATTTAGATGGGGAAGTGTACTACTAGTAGCAGTGTAGAGCTCTCTGTGGTGGAGTGCAAGTGCATGTCCTATGGGCCAGTGGCGTAATGGATAACGCGTCTGACTTCGGATCAGAAGATTGTAGGTTCGAGTCCTGCCTGGCTCATGAGGCTTTTAAACCTCTCAGGTTCCTCGGTAACAGGTTGCCGTCATGTATATGAACTATAGAAAAGCATTTGCCACAACCCGTAAATTAGCACGCAAGTGCGGGCTAGTGAACACAGAACTGTATGGAGATCATCTCCAGCTCCGAGCTCAATTGCAATGAAAAAACATGCAGAACAGAACTGGAGAGCAGCTGAATTTGTGCTCGGTAGGGTGGGGAGGACTCAGCATTGCTATTGTTCTAATTGGCATGAACTGCAGGGGATCTGAATCAGAACATGTCAGTTAGTTCGATCATTGCGTCAATATGTAGGCCACGTTAATACAGAATTATTACTTTGTCTGTCTCGTCTTTGTATATAGCTGAATGTCCCTGACAATTTCATGTTAGTTTTTAAGAACGACATTGGTGCTAATAGATACACATATAGCATATAAGGAACACGTAAAAGTTTAGTCCATGCTGAAAAGATAAGAAAACCGCCACAACGTTTCATCTTGGAATAAATCTTTACTTGTTGTTTTGCAGCCTACCCATTCTGACCTAACTCCTCCCTTGAAATTCCCTAACAGATGAGGGTACGTAACGGTTCATGCGATGCTCAGTTGCAATTTGTCCCAAAACAAACAAGAACAGCAGCTGAGGGTTTGAGTTTGAACATGCACTGTATTAAAGCAGCTTTTATTTCCATTGATAAATGCTATATATTCCTACAGAGATTCTCCAGGTGAGTAAGCGATTCCTGTTTCTGTTTCTATTTCTGTTTCATATATATATATACAGTATATATACAGTATTGTACTATTATTATATAATTCGTTACACTGTGGCTGTGTTGTGTGTGTTAAGCTGCTGTTGCACTGCAATTTCCCTCACGGGATCAATAAAGTATCTATCTATAAGAAGACATTACCAACAACGACCACAAGATGGAGATATTGTCTAGACATTACCAACAACGACCACAAGATGGAGATATTGTCCAAAGAGGCAAGAAGGGCAAAGCCGCGATAAGGTAAAATCATTTTTTGTAAGAGATTGGTGTCAGAATGCACATCCGTATCCCAAACAGAATCTCTAGTAAAATATGATCATTTGTGAAACAGGCAAATGAGTGTCTGCTACAATATGATTGCTACAGATGCAGCCATTCAAAATGTGCGGGCGATACTGCATTATTTTCCGGTACGCTGTACGCAGTCTACCGCGAGTTACCGGTAAATACCGCGAGTTACCGGTAAATACCGCTAGCAAAATAATAGTATCCGGAATTTCCGCAAGGTGGAGCTAATAAAGCTCAACTTCTCATGTTTGAGCTGTAGCCATCAAAGTCTTTAATGAAGATATTACTAATAGTATTAATAATAAATGACCTTGGACAAGCTGTAAACTCAAAGTATTGCCCTGGTCCACATTATTTTTTTCACTGACCTTCTTTGTAAAAGTAACACCACAGCATTTCGCAATCACGCATTTTTTTCCAATCATGCAAAGTACAGTAATTTTTGAGAATCGATTCACCATGCCTTTCACATGCTCATAAAAGAGATTGATTTAGGAACATAAACATATTACCGTATGCAAACTGTACTGTATACAGTTTGTATATGTATATGTATATGTATATGTATATTTAATGTCTTAACTGTGCCCGTTTAAGTATTGAATATTTATATGGAATTTTACCACTGAAGGGAAATCTTAGTGCCTGAGCATAAAAAGAATAGGAGCGTAATGCAACGCGTGTGAAGGCCATAAACGATATTAATTTTGGAACATAAACATACAGTATATGGCTGGTCTCGGTACTTTAAAGAAAACATACACGAAACATGGTTTCATTATGACCAGAATCGGTCTTGAGATATTTTTAACTTGATTTACAGTATTTGAGAGGTATGTCTTGACACCGATACTACGTAAATACTCCTCACGTATATGTTTCTAGGTTTATATTATGCATTTCATACGGTCAAATTGCTTTTGAGCAACTGATAAGAAGCGCGAAACGGTATGCCCAGGGCGTTTTAGTTTTTGTTTTGTTTTAATGCAGTGCAGTGGATTGATTAGAGATATCAAGTACATACAAGTCATTTTTTAAATGTTGTAGTTCGTCTTGTAAAAATGTTACGAGTACATCATCTGTCAACAATTACACAGGTTCTGTTTCCATATTGCGGTTTTTGGTTACGTAATACTATTTTCTAATTTCACGTTGTGAATATATGATTTGGGCAAACAGAGCCGCAAAGAAGTACATTATGGGTTGTTGTTGTTTTTTTGCAGTTTTATCTAAAATAAGCGATGCTTAAACCTTTGTCTGATTCTTGTGAAACTATCCACACGACAGTTACCTAGGAGTTGACTTCAGTGATGTCACTGATGGGATGTTTCTAAAAATCCATCCTCTGTAAAACATCTTCTCTAGTTGTTCTGCATATGTATTCGCTAATGAAGCTGTGTGTTCTGAGCCTGGTTCTCTACATTTCTGTATGAACCAGCTTAGAGGGCTAAAGACAGCTTGTGTTTAAATTGAGTGTAAGGTAATTTATGCTTCTAAAGTCATGGTCAGCATTTATTATTGTACTGTGCTGTAAACTTCTTCTGTGCCTAATTACATTATTTTATAGTCGATAATGTTTCTGTAGTGCTTTTTCAGCCCTCAGCATGTGACTGCGCTGGTGGTGCTGTGGGTTAGGTTCCTGACTCCTATGTCACATGGTCTGTGGTTGAATCTCATGGAACTATGACTTTAATTTTTAACAAACATTTCTTTGAAAAAATAAAACATTTCCCTTGGTCAGAGATTAAATAAAACCTCACTCGCATCAAAACAAATTTATATTTCTAAATATCACAACATGATCGAATTTACGTCTTTTTAATAACAATGAATAGTCACCTATGCGTTACAAAATAAACATTTATATTGATTTGAATCGAGTTTTGATTTAAATCGTAAACGCGTGTTTAAAGGCGATATACTGTATAAAAGCGCTGATTCTTATGGAATGTGTTTGGCCGGGGATTCAAAAAAATTATTTTTTTTAATCGCGTATCTAAGGAAAATTGCAGTATAACTTTGTTCATGCACAAACAGTGGCATGTTACATTATAATTTGGGTGTCTCCTCTTGCCAGAAAGCTCTAAATTGGATTTTGAGTGCGGTTTTTGACTTTTTCTAAATTGCAACCCATAAATAAAGCTGATACAGTTTAGACTTACTGTATTCTAAACTGTATTACAACATCACATTGGACAATGCAACGTAAATTGCAAAAATGCACTTGGAATCTGTCCAAGCCCTACTACGAAAATTATTAAAACTGCGACACTTATCATTCATCTTTAAATAAACTTTATTTTATATAGCGTTTTAAGCGAATAGGTAATTAGATTGCTCATAAACCTAATCGCTTTTTCTACATAAACACAGCGTGATTGCTCTCTGAAAATGCTTTTTTCTTTATATTTAGGCTCAGATTTCAACTATAGATTGTATTATTATAAACTTTCTTGGAAAAATGTCTTTTATGTAAACCATGTTTGCTATTAATTCATTTAGGGCTAAAATACGTTCATTGTCTTCCAATCGAGTCGAGTTGACATTGGAAGCTTGCCACGCCCGGACTGTTACACCAACGCATTAGCATGTTGAAGCGATTTCATTGAGGAGGCCATCTACTAGTTAACTCTGTACTTCCTACTTTGAAAACACCTGTGAAATTGGTTTAATTCGTCACAGCCAGCACTCCGGCAGAGAGGGGGGTTGTACTCGTTAATGTCTGATGACATACAAGTGGAAAGATTACAGATTTTAATCGTTTTGTTTCTGAACCAGGGAAAATCTGATCATGTTTCTCTATAACAATAATAAAAAACTTTATTTTAAATTATTTTACATATCCCGCTTGCACATCGCACGACTTTAATAAATCTATTCTTTATTAATACTAAATAAATAATACTAAAAATACTACAGCAAAGAGGTCACTTGATTTTTGGAATAATTCCAAATAGCACAATGATCCACTGGCATTCCTGAAGTCTGTTTAGTGCATAATCTTCCAAATACAATCACTAAGCAATTATAAGAATTATACCATCCTATTTCTTTGTGATGTCCTGTAAAAACTAAACCTATTTTTATAAGGCTTTTACTCAAAAGGTTTCCAAACACACAAAGCATTTGTGAAGTACTATAGTATTTCTAAAGGTTACTGGTACAACATCAATCATTAAAGCTTAACAATAAAGTTTAGATTGCTGACTATGGACTAACTACATTAACTAACTGCAATGCAACATTATACATTTTACAAGAATATCTGGTTGAATTCTTGCATTTGTAGCCAATTTAATGTGAGAGAAATAAGCCAATTTAATTATTTCACAAAAAATAATGTAATATAAAATGGATGTTTTTAACTTTATTGTAGTGTTTTAGAAACTAATATGTCTTCAAAAATGGTTGTTTTTCACTCCTAGGAATGAAAGCTGTTGTTATATGATGTTTATTTTCAAATTTGGAAAAATCAAAGGATTCTAGCTTTCTCCCCTTGCAGGCATCGGACACAGAGAACCTCATGGTTTTCCTAAAAATCATTTTTTATGTTCCCTGGTGTTCCAAACTTAGTTTTAATTTGTTATTATGTTAAAAACAGGGTAATAAATTTCTAATTGGACTATAAATAATGTCATATTGTCTGCTATAAAACTGATGTTTTCAACTCTATTGTAGAGATTCTAGAATCATCTAATAGAGAATTGAAATAAAAAAAGGGCATAAGAAAACATTACCAACAACGACCACAAGATGGAGATATTGTCTAGACATTACCAACAACGACCACAAGATGGAGATATTGTCCAAAAAGGCAAGAAGGGCAAAGCCGCGATAAGGTAAAATCATTTTTTGAAAGAGATTGCTGTCAGAATGCACAACTGAATCCCAAACAGAATCTCTAGTCAAATATGATCATTTGTGAAACAGGCAAATGAGTCTCTCAGGTGCCCATTGCTCATTTTCAGACACATTTATGCAATACTTTCACCATGCGTTGAGCAATAGGGATTAAAGATACCAGAGGTAAGGTTTAAAAGTGATTCTGAGGTGCAACACATCAGCAATACAGCTAGGCATCTGAAATGCGGGGTTTGAGAGCCCTTCAGGGAACACCGTACCCTAAAGGTACCAGAAGTCCAGTAGTATAAGCATTAAGTCACTGTCACCCCTGTTACAATGTGATTGCTACATATCTTCATTTCTTTGGTTTTTAAGGAGTAAGAGTGCAGGGGGTCTAAATCTGCGATCCAGTGTGTTGAAGTATTTCACAAGATTACCTGTAGCCCGTATGGAAACAAATACTAATTCTGATTATTGCCCTGGGCATGTACCAATAAATCACTGAGCATATATATATATATATCACTGTGTTGAAGCTAGAGACCTGTATGTAATATTATGGTGCTAAAATGTCATTTTCACATATATTAATGTAATAAATGATTGCTTATGCTTTATAAACAAATCTAATTAAAATAAATGATTAAGTTTTGTATTTATCTTGTACCATAGAACATGATTTTCTTTGTATTTCAAGCCCACAAAGTGTCCAAATGACGCACTACATGATATAAGGAAGATTATCACATGCATATCGGTATTATCTTTCTTATGAAAATGCATTCCTTTCATTACCTTTTACTTTTTAAAATGAACTCAAATTGTGTATAATGTAATAATTTAAGTAGAAGTGCTTCACTGCTCTATGCCGTCTGGAAATAAATCCTCAGACTACTTACTGCCCTGGGCATGTACCAATAAATTACAGGAGCACATCTATATATCACTGCGTTGAAGCAGGAGACACACAATCACTGCAAACACATCCTAAATACAGTGTTCTAGCACCTTTGACCTCATCCAGAACATATCATTTCTTGAAAGGGATTGCTGTCCGAATGCACATCTGAATCCCAAACAGAATCTCTAGTAAAATACGATCATTTGTGAAACAGGCAAATGACTGTCTCAGGGGCCCATTCCTCATTCTCAAGACACATGTATGCAGTACGTACACCATGCATTGAGCAATAGGGATTAAAGACACCACAGCTAAGGTTAGAAGTCATTCTGACTATATTCTAAAATATTGGACTCATATTCTTATGATGGCAGACATGATGCTGCGTTTAAAACCGGGGTTAATGGACATTATATGACTGTCAATTCTGTTTTGTTTTGGAGACTCTTGGCTGCCTATATGGTACACTGCAGCGTGAAGGAATTATTTTCCAAAACTGTGTCAGCTCAAAAGTTGTAAGAGAACCTCTCCAGCTGCTTTAACTCTCTTCATTTTTGTCATTTAATTGTCTGTCGGCACTATGTGGCAGCGTTGCATGACAACCCCTCTCACCACGGAAAGGAACCTAACAGCTTTGGTAAGAGAGGAGAAAAGGACCTGGCCAGTACGGGGCACGAACCCGTGACTTTGGCGTTATTAGCACCATGCTCTAACCAACTGAGCTAACCGGCCTCACGACAGTGGTTCTCTCTGTGCTGCAAAAAATCGAACTCAGGGAATTTCTTTTGCCCTCCTTTGAATAGAAAGCCGTGTAATTCAGTGTACGGGCTTTCTCATGCAGTTTCATGGTTCTTGTAACCCAAATCCTACACTGGCCTGAAGTGCCCCCCATTTCACAGAATTTTTCAGCTGATTTAAAATGTACCTAAAGGAGAAGCATTATTGAAGACGATCAATTACCAAGAGCTTTTGTCAAAGGTTTTGGTGGTCATTTTTAATGACCACAGAGCGATGTGACCTCGGTTTTACATCTCATCCAAAAGACAGCGCCCTTTTACAACACAGTGTCTCCGTCACTATGCTGGGGCATTGGGACCCGCACAGACCTCAGGGTGAGCGCCCCACCGCCGGCACCATTAACACCGCTTCCAGCTGGAAGCTTTGTTTTTCCCTGTAGCTCACCCTCATCCGGGTACTGACCTGGCTCACACCTGCTTAGCTTCAGTGGGTTTTCAGTTGCGAGTTGCAAGGGGATGCAAGTGATGGAGCAGCTAGCTGCAAAAGCCACTGCATTGGCGAGGAATCAAAGCCGAGCCTCCCGCGTGGCAGGCGAGAATTCTACCACTGAACCACCAATGCTCAGAACCCGGGCCTTCAAAAAAGACGCTTTTTTGGTGCTCTGTGCAAAAAGCGTCGACATCTGCTTCCAGCTGTAAAATGCCATTCGCGGACGCTGAAGAACTTATTTGCAAGGGAGCGGGTACAAGCAATTTGGCATTTTAAAACCACCAGGAACACCGAACAGGGGCGCTTCTTTGCTTGCGCCGAAACACAACGACAGGAGGTGGACAACGTAGTCGGCAGGATTCGAACCTCTTTCTGTCTATTATATACTAAATGTTCTCTTGTCTGTCTCTTGTTTGTATAGAACTGAATGTCCCTGACAATGTACTGTTAGTTTTAATTGAAGAACGGCATTTGTGTTCAAATATATCAGACAAGTTTACGTAACTGCTCATGCGACACTCAGTTGTAATTAGTCAAGAAATAAAGTCGAACAACAGCTGCGGGTTTGATTCTGAACGTATCAGATTGCAGCACCTTTTACTTCCATTGACAAATGATAGAGATTCGAAGAGAGATCCTTCAGACCAGCAAGCAAACCCACGGCTATTTCGGTTTTCTATCTAGGCAACGTTGGTGTCTGCAATAGCATACATGAAAGCGTGATGCAATTTCTGTGGCTAAATTTGTTGCACGTCATGCACAGTAAGAGTGTTTCTAACACCAAATAAAAAGTCAACAATTAGCGATCACGCCTTCTCCTCAGTTAACCCACTGAAACCCTTGCTGTTAACAGTTCTTTAATGCATGCTTTACGAGCACCTACATATTGTGTCGGTTCTTTCAGTTTTATTCATTAGGTTTTCAAAGGCATAAGTAGAACACCAGAGGTGCGAACGCAAGATGTGTGGTTATCTGAAGAACTCATTTCCATGGCAGCGGGGCCAAGCTATTTAGTGTTTTTATAGTACCAGGGAAGGAGAAGCGGCACTTCACCTTTGCCGCGCAGGATTTGAACCTGCATGGGGAGTCCCCAACGGATTTCGAGTCCATCGCCTTAACCACTCGGCCACGACTACAGCGAGTTCACCATCGCCGCATTCCTCCTTTAATCTAACACGGAGTGCGACGTGGCTGCGGAAACCTTTTCAAAGTCGCTCTCCGTTAAAAAAAAATAATACCTTTGACAAAATACGTGCCGGCAGACAGACACGCCTCAGAGGGTTTAAGGCTGGCTTCATGTCGGAATGATAAAGTCTCCCCGTCCGGACATGAAAATGCCACTTTGTTACACACAAAAAAAGAATCAACAACAGAGAAATGCCCACAAGCATTTGAAAAGCCGCACCACGTCGCACTTGAAATAGCTCTTACATTAGTGGTAGACGCAGGAATCGCATTTTTATTTACGCTCTTACCAACGCGATGGAAAGCAAAACAAAGCAAAGCAGAGCAAAACAAAACGAACAAACGAAAACCCTGCACATAACGCCGTTACGTGCCCAAGTGGTATTGTACGTCATCCTAGCACTGCACCCCGGGGCGTACGGTACATGGGAACGAGCACACGCCACGAATCGTCTCGAATCACTCCCTACAGCTGTAAGGCGCCTTGAAGCGTGCACCCCCAACATTCTTCTTTGCGCATCTGTGAAAGGTAAACTCTTGAGCAAACTCTGAACCAGCTCTAAGGAAACTAATCCGATTAGACGTAACTTTGACTCATCTTTTTACGCTCAGTGCTGGATTGCTCAAACTCCAGCTAGGGTTAGGGTTAGCATTACCACGCTACTTAGACACTTTGTTTACGCTCAGTGCTGGATTTTGGGAACTTCAGGACGAGTGGGAATTTTCTCCTATCTGTCCATTCTGTTTTGTTTTGGAGACTCTTGGCTGCCTATGTTGTACAGTGCAGCGTGAAGGAAACATTTTCCAAAACTGTGTCAGCTCAAGAGTTGTAAGAAAACCTCTCCAGCTGCTACAACTCTCTTCATTTTTGTCATTTAATGTGACACTCAATGTATAACTGGAGCCTCACATATGCAAATGGTGCGGCTCCAGTTCGACACCCAGTTCGACACCACTTTACAGTATATGACAAAAGCATGGCAAACTGTGCCGGACCAGCAGATAACTTCCGCTTATTTTGACCATATTAAACATTGGAAATCTTCCCACTTGCATTTGTGACACTTGATTTTGGCTCCACCTAAGAAACTCTTAAATCTTCTAACACTTTTCTCTTCTCCCGCAACACACTTGTCTGTCGGCACTATGTGGAAGCGTTGCATGACAACCCATCTCACCACGGAAAGGAACCTAACAGCTTTGGTAAGAGAGTAGAATTACCTGAAGAACTGCTTTCCATGGAAGCAGGACCAAGCGATGTAGCATTTTTATAGTGCCAGGAAAGGAGAAGCGGCACTTCGCCTTTGCCACACAGGCACAAGGCGACGTGCAGCAGACGCCGTAGTCAGCAGGATTCGAACCTGAGCGGGGAGTCCTCAATGGATTTCAAGTCCATCGCCTTAACTACTCGGCCACAACTACAGTGAGCTCGCCGCCGCCGCATTCCTCCTCCGGAGTGCGAGGTGTCTGCGGAAACCTTTTTAAAGTCGCTCAACGTTAAAAAAAAAATACCTTTCACAAGATACATGCCGGCAGACAGACACGCCTCAGAGGGTTTAAGGCTGGCTTCACGTTCAAATGATAAAGTCTCACCGTCCGGATGTCAAAATGCAACTTTGGCAGACAGAAAAAAAACATCAACAAACCACAAATGTGGACAAGGATTTTACAAGCTGCACCACACTGCACTTTCAAAAGCATTTACATTCGTGTTAGACGCAGGAATTGTCCTTGTTTTGCGCGCTTACGAACGCCATACAAATAAAACAGGTCTACGGGTCTGAAACCTGCTCCACGGAAAACAGTTCTGTTGCGCTTTTGATCAAAGGGAGATTCTCTGTTCTTACTTTTTCATGACATAACACCCAAAGGGGCTTCTTTGGAGCTGGATTCCAACCAGCATCCTAAAGTTTCTTGGTCGTATCCTTTACAGTCCTCTGTTCGGTCGACATGGAACAGAAGGGGGCAGCTTTCCTCACACATACAGTGCAGTTCTGCATCAGACCTCTAACTCGTTTCCTTAGCTTGGATTTAAGCCACGAAGCAGGCTTCTACTGTATAAACGTCTAGAGGAATCACAAACTATTTGAGAGGCCATCATCCCAGGGGGAACTGACAAAGTCTATCCCTAAACACCTAGCGCAGTCTCTCGAGAGACTGTCAAAAATCGCTTTCTCCGTTTGTGCTGCAAGTAAGTGAAAATGCGGTCTCAACCCAGAGCCACTTGGCAGCAGCGGCACGTAAATACTGTTACTGCCACTGCTCGATACCGACGTTAGCCTACTATACCATGTTCAGCCAGCGCTAGAAAATGTACAGCTCTAGTACTGGAGCAAACAGAAGGAGGGCCAACATCTAACAGGCACACGTGTCAGACATAGAGAGCGCCGAGGATGGGATTCAAACCCATGCGTGCAGAGCACAATGGATTAGCAGTCCATCGCCTTAACCACTCGGCCACCTCGTCAATGAAACTGGGCTTTCCAGACACGGGTTGGCACGCTCCAGATGATCTTTTTCTTTTTTTTCCCTCGTACTCGAGGGTCCTTTTCCTGTTCCACATGCGATTTCAACATTTTCCTTGGGAGATGTCAAGCCAGCAAGCCACTGCTGTGGTTCAGTGGCCAGTGTGGAGTTCAGTGGCCCTGTTGTACACAGAAAGCACATTGAGCTCCTTGGACATGAAAAGTTCCAGATAAAAGCCATTTGTCATCCTTTCTCTTGGTGTCGATGTTGCTATTGTATGTAAAGGTGGCAACTTGCTCAGCGAGCAGGCGGAGCACACACCGAATGCAGATGTGTCTGAGTGGTGTGTCCAAGTGGCTGCAAAAAAACAGTACTCCCGGGGCGCCGTGGCTTAGTTGGTTAAAGCGCCTGTCTAGTAAACAAGAAATCCTGGGTCCGAATCCCAGCGGTGCCTTTTTTTGTGCTGTGTTCTCGAACAGAACTGGTCATTATGGACAACCGCATACGCCTAGACTTAATTAAATGCAAGTATTCATTTCCTGTCTTGAACGACTTGTTTTTCTTAAAATGGATGCAACTTGCAAAACATGAAATACAAACCTCGCTAATCAGCGCTCGCGGCTGGCAAAAAAAAAAGAAGTCAGCAATGTTTTTTTTCTTTAACCTTAACCCTGCTAATGGAGAAGAGTTAAACGACCGAGTCTATGCAGCTTAAACGGTGCTCACGTCGGGTTCTTAGCTGAAAGGGTGATAAATCCCGCTCACCCCAGTCCTTAATCTTTTAAAAGGATACAAAATTGAACCTAGTCGCCACATCACATACATCCTGTTCAACGATAAAAAGGTGACATCTATCCTCGATCCAGAGTAAATCCCACGTTGAGGGCATATTTTTTTCCACTTTACCATGAGTCGGGCTCGGCTGCACAGAGGCGAGAGCAGAGCAATGAGGTCACGGGGACAGGAGAGCCACACGCTGGCGGTTTAAACACGCGGAAGAAAACTGAGGGATCCACAGTATGTGGACCCTCCGTGCGCCATCAGTCCGCACTCCGGACTCTGAATCCTGCCATCCGAGTTAAGATCTCGGCGGAACCTGAGGCGCAGTTCTTTCTTAAAACGTAATCTGGTGAGCATTTCTAGAATCGTACTTGTATAGATGCAGCCTTTAATGTGTTGCTAGGTTAAAATTGATGACTTCTTGAACTTCAGTAGGCAACTGCCCTCTTGATTTTGGATTTAATTTCTTTATTACAGGGGCGCTTTTATGAAGACCGAGTCATGTTCAGGTACTTTGCTTGATGGAGGAAGCATATTTCGGACTCTGTGATCTGCTCACCTGGAAAGGTCTGCTGTACTACTACAAGAGAGAAGTAGAGTCTGGAAGAATGGACAATTTTATGATGCTTTGGAAGATAATGTTTTTTTTTTCTTTGAAATTGAAATGAATCAGAATATCAGTGCAAAAGACAAACTCTTGGTTTGGTTTAAAGAGATATGGTTTTAAAACAGACAAAATGTAGAAAACAGGTGTTTCTCACTTTTGGAAGAGAATGGACTGGGGGTAATATTTTACAAGTTATATAATAGTAAAATATTATATAATAGGGGTAATAGTCGCGAGGGGCTTCAGCTTTTTCGTGCTTAATATGGTGCGCTGTGGCCACGGCAGATATGGGATCTATAAAAGCCGAAAATTCTCCGATCATTGCCTGACACAGCTCCTCAAAGCTATTACAGACCTCAGGTCCTTGTCTAGACATCCACTCGTGGACCGCTCGGCTGGTAGTTTTCCTTACTAACATAGCCTTTTCCTGTTCAGACGCTTCGGGCATAAACTGCAAAGTATATCTCAGCTCATCAATGTAGGTCTCCACATTATTCCCTGACACTGTCGGGTCAAACCTTTCTACATCTTTGGCTAACTGCCTCAGGGAGTGGAGGTTAATTTTTACAGTTTCTCCGTGGGCAGGGAGACGGCCGTGATCAGGAGCAGGGGGTCTATGCCTGAATTGAATCGCCCTTGCGTCTCGCGCAGGACTCGGCGATCTCCCCCATGCCGATCCGACCACAGACCCTGGCCGGGAGAAACCTCCTGGGTGAGCGCTCCGGGCTGCTAGGTGGGCTGGCATGTAAGTGGGATCTAGCCTGTTTTGCTTCCAGTACGGCAGCATCTAACTCCTTTTGCCTTTCCTGGCTGAGCTCATTTAAACTCTCAATTTCTTTTTCTTTTTCTTTCAAGCTCGCTTCTAGGTCTCTCCTAGCTACCTCAGCCGCAGTTTCTCTAGCAGACAGGTCATCTAATTTACCTAAAACTTCCCTGAGTCTGTCTTCACTTTCCTCACTTTTCACTCTCTTTTCTCTGATTATATCCAACAACTCAACTCGCTCCGCCTTATATCTTTCTAGCTTTCCCTGAAGCGTTTGAAACTTTGTCAGCTCGGACAAAGACAGTTCCAGCTGTTTAGCTAGATTTAAGGCGAAACTAGATAGGACCTGAACTGCGTTCACAGACCCTCCTGTGTTAAGCTGGTTCGCTACCTTAGCTACTAAATCTACTTGCAGCTTCTCAATATCATCAAAGTTCAACTTTTCGATACCGCTCCAGTAACCAGGATTGTCGTCGCTAGAAATAGTACTTATAAGCGACTCCACTTCAGACATTTTAGCAGCCATTGTCATTACGTCAGAGAAACTTTAAGAGTATTACTTTTTTTCCTTTTACCAAAATACAGTATGGAATCTAAACACCCGAGCAGATGGATTTCCAATCAGCACACGTTACACTAAACGCTAGAAAACAGGGGGATTTCTTTACGCAGTTATCAGCACACCCGGTATTCGCGTATAAAAGCCACGGTGCTGTGCTGAACTTGAACTCACAGCAACATCAGTTATTCTGTGCGATTGAGTCTCATTTCATTCTAAACTCGCCCACCCAGGGACGCCATTAAATGTAGTGGTTTGATGGGTTTACTGAGACACTTATTAATTGTAGCAGTAATCACGAGGTTGTTCGTTGGGGCTTTTAGAAAATCAATCGCCAGAACAACTAACAACGCACACACACGGGTTCAATACACGAGATACATTTATTAATATAAATTGTGCACCAAACATATACTAGTCTGCCTGGATACGAGCGGCAGACCTTACTGTGAGGGTTATCAATATACAAGATATATAATCTCGAAGAGATGCAAACACAAAGAGATACACAACAGAGAATATATGTCAATATATATCGTTCGGTTACCAAATCGCTAATCAGTGTTATTACCCATTGTTACTCTAAACTCGGAAGTAAATACATTACTCATGAATTAAATTGATAACAACTTGTGTTGAGGTACAATTGAATTCTCGAGACGCAATGTAGAACATGGGGTTAACTTATCCACTGTGTATGGATTTGGAATTTCCCGGCACGAACACCAAACCAGCTGACAAGCTCTGTTGCAGCCTCTGTTCCAGCGGTTGTCCAATGGGCGTTGTGTCGGCGTCCTCTGGCTACCAGCCAACCAGTCAAGGTGCAGCTCGGAGTAGGACGGGCGGAGGAATCTGACTGCGGCGCGCAGGGCAGTCGTTGCTCCGAGGGGATCTACCAGCAGTCCGGCTGGCTAGTAGAAAGTCTCTATGCACAGAGTGTGACCGCGAGTCCTCACAAGTCACTCTTTTGCCTGGGAAGAAACTGGTTCGTTCCCGGTCCAGCGCTGCTTCTGAATAAGCTATTCAGGTTGTCGACGAGGGTCCAACTGTAGGCTGCCGTTGATCAAACGGAGCATTCACGTTAGTAGAATTCTGAGTACGTACGGGATGCTTGGCCTCGCGCTTAGAACAAAGTCCAAGTCCCTATGCAGACAACAGCAGTTGTCACGTGATTGTCTCTGAGGATGCGCGAAAATGGCCAAGGAGAGCCCCGATCTGAGCTTGCGCTCCCTTTTTGACCAAGACACAGATGTGTGCTGATTGGTTGAGAGTTTGGCGGGCATTGGAGACCCACGTGGTATTACCACGCCCTGCCAGTCCCTGATTGGTTGGTCAAGGTGAGATATAAGTCACTTACTCTTGACACTTAAGAATGCAGTCCAGATGTCCATTCAGCACTCCCTAGACAGATAGGCGCCAATGGATGACCATTGATCATGATAGCCAGGCTTAGCTAAGTGCATCCCTGTCTGGGAGCTGTTCCCTATCAAAAGAAAACAACTTAAATCAGTCTGCATGAATACTTTCTCTGTGGCTGCACCACAGAGATGGGGGGTGAGATGGGGCTTCATTTAGGACAGCATACCAACGCTTAATTCTGTCTTATTAACAAGCATTGCCGCTACACTTGTATCCCAACTTTTGCAACTCGCAACTGAAAACCCACTGAAGCTAAGCAGGTGTGAGCCAGGTCAGTACCAGGATGAGGGTGAGCTACAGGGAAAAACAAAGCTTCCAGATGGAAGTGGTGTTAATGGGCGCTCACTCTGAGGTCTGTACGGGTCCCAATGTCCCAATATAGTGACGGAGAAGCTGTGTTGGAAAAAGGGCGCTGTCTTTTGGATGAGATGTAAAACCGAGGTCATAGTGCTCTGTGGTCATTAAAAATGACCACCAAAACCTTTGACAAAAGCTCTTGGTAATTGATGGTCTTCAATAATGCTTCTCCTTTAGGTACATTTTAAATCAGCTGAAAAATGCTGTGAAATGGGGGGGCACTTCAGGCCAGTGTAGGATTTGGGTTACAAGAACTATGAAACTGCACGAGAAAGCCCGTACACTGAATTACACGGCTTTCTATTCAAAGGACAAAAGAAATTCCCTGAGCTTGATTTTTTGCAGCACAGAGAGGACCACTGTTGTGAGGTCGGTTAGCTCAGTTGGTTAGATGGTGGTGCTAGTAACGCCAAGGTTGCGGGTTTGAGCCGCGTACGGGCCAGGTCCTTTTCTCCTCTCTTACCAAAGCTGTTAGGTTCCTTTCCGTGGTGAGATGGGTTGTCATGCAACGCTGCCACATAGCGCCGACAGACAAGAGTGTTGCGGGAGAAGAGAAATGTGTTTGAAGATTTAAGAGTGTCTTAGGTGCAGCCAAAATCAAGTGTCACAAATGCAAGTGGTTGGATTTCCATTGTTTAATATGGTAAAAATAAGCGGAAGTAATCTGCCGGTCCGGCACAGTCTGCCATGCTTTTGTCATTTACTGTAAAGTGGTATTGAACTGGGTGTCGAACTGGAGCCTCACCATTTGCATATGTGAGGCTCCAGTTATACATCGAGTGTCACATTAAATGACAAAAATGAAGAGAGTTAAAGCAGCTGGAGAGGTTTTCTTACAACTTTTGAGCTGACACAGTTTTGGAAAATGTTTCCTTCACGCTGCACTGTACAACATAGGCAGCCAAGAGTCTCCAAAACAAAACAGAATTGACAGATAGGAGAAAATTCCCACTCGTCCTGAAGTTCCCAAAATCAAGCACTGAGCGTAAACAAAGTGTCTAAGTAGCGTGGGAATGCTAACCCTAACCCTAGCGTAAAAAGATGAGTCAAAGTAACGTCTAATCGGATTAGTTTCCTTAGAGCTGGTTCAGAGTTTGCTGAAGAGTTTACCCAGTGGGCACTGATTCGTCGAATATACGTATATTCACGGCGAAAATACGGCTATACGTATATATACGTCGCCTCGACGTATAATCAAAGTCGAATTGCAACCGTAAAATCGACGACATTAATAAACGCATATATAACGTCGAAAACACATCTAACACAGTGCCTGAGGCTTTTTACTGTATGTATCGTGTGTGCCGCAACTAGGAGTATACGGCACTCTGCACAGTGTACGAAGTAAATTATTTTCGCAGTAATTAATTTACACGTGTATAATAAATATAGTAAATATAATAAATTAATTACTGCGAAAATTACTTCGTACACTGTGCAGAGTGCCGTATACTCCTAGGTAAGTTAGGTACATCTTTTTGCCCAAAACTGAAGGGGCGACATTCCTCCCTCCCCCCGTGATGCCAGGCCTGTCCCCATCCTATTCCATAATGTCATTATACTGTATATAATACCATACAACAGTGACCGATCCTTACTAACTGCATGCGTTAAAATTGCACATCAGCTCATAGCAGGGGGCACATAGCCACGATGTATTATCAATGTTAAATTTCAACCATAATATCGACAACATTAATAAACGCATACGTTGAGAAAATATCGAACCCAGCATATTTTCCGGTTATATACCACAATGCATTGCTAGTATTCGTTGGTCACCATTTTGGACACGTTTTTCAAACGTAGAAGTATATCCGCAAATATCTCAGCAATCCTCTTTTGACGAGTAAGTATGAACAATAATAATACTATCTGAATACATACAGATCTTTCTTAATATTATTTTGATTAAAATAGTAAGTGAATAAGCAAAAAATGGCACATAAAAATAGTGGAGCTTTTTAAACGTCTGTACTTACTGCGCCCCATAAGAAATCGTTTGTCCCCGTTCAAAAGAGGTTGTGCGATGTCCTGCAGCGTTCGCAAAGCAAACCTTTGACAGTTTGAAAAGAGGAATTTATTCTGCTTCCTGTGCGTGCAGTAGTTACAAAGTTGAACGTCTTTACACGATCTGCTGCAGTTTTCAGTGGGCGGGCGTTGTCAAATGGCTTGGAAAAACGCACTGTGTTTCGGCTCGGCAAACATCGTGAGCAGTGTCCTGCATGTTTTCTGTGTATAGCTGTCTTTTAACGCATACAGAATTCATTCGAAATGGGGAATGGTGTGAATGGGGAAGATGACACTAAATCGTTTTGCCGTTTCTCTATTCTTATTCTATGTTGTACTTTCAAACTTTGGGTACTCTTTAATTAGGACAGACTTTATTGCTCAACTTCTATGATGCAAGCCAAATTTTATACATTTATTTCAGCTTTGAGCTTAGTAAACCGTTCATTTTTTAGATTATACTAAAGAAGATATTAATCATCATTAATTTGGGAAGTAATATTATATAATTTTCTCCTAGCTGCGGTGCTGAAGTCCCGCCCTAAATCAGCAGAAAAAGAAATAAAGGAGCACGCAATGTGTTACTTGAAGAATGCATATGCAAGGCAGGGGGCCAGGAGATCTGGACACTGAAAATACTAGGTTTTTGGTTCTAACTGTTAGGACAATTACACAGGGTTTGCAAATAGTGGACAAAAATCGTCTTAACTTCCATTGTAATATTTTTTTTCTTGGAAATATAGAAGTTGTACATTTTAAAATGTATATTTGAATCAAAATGTGGTTTTGAGTTAGTGTGTTAATGTAATTAGTTTGTGTTTGCCGTTACTATACTGTATATTGCCATATTACCAGAATTTGTAGCTGAAGTTTAAGACTAGTTGTGTTTTTTATGATTATTGCCCATATGTTGATTGTTGATTGATTGTATACAATGTATAATTTGAAATACATATTTTTCAGGTGTGAATGTGTATTTTCAGAATAAATTTCTAAACCAAATCATTGGGTTGATTTACTAGTTTCTACACCTGTAAAACCTAACTTTGATGTATAATAGACCTCTACCCATATACGTATAATAGACCTCTAAAGTTATCCGTATAATAGACCTCTAACCATATACATATAATAGACCTCTAAAGTTATCCGTATAATAGACCTCTACCCATATACGTATAATAGACCTCTAAAGTTATCCGTATAATAGACCTCCAACCATATACGTAGAATAGTCCTCTAAAGTTATCCGGAACTCCTACCATATATGTATAATAGTCCTCTAAATTTATCCGTATAATAGAACTCCAACCATTTACGTATAATGAACATCTAATCATAGACGTATAATTGACGTATAACAATAGACGTATATTAGAATTTCATTCTAGACGAATTGCAGACCACATTTAGACGTCTAAGGTATGCGTTTAATAGACGTATATTATACGTCTTTTGCCCACTGGGTTACGTCTCAACAGAAACGCTCTTTAGCTCTTTCAGTGTTATGCAGAGAACAGCGTCTGTCGAGATCACTTTTGAGTCAGCGCGAAACGCCGTGTGCTGTCAGTTTGATTTCATATTGCTCGTAGCGGCGCCCGGCTTTTGTCTGTCAAACGTTAGGTTGCGCTTCTTCATGCTGCATCGTCGGCATGAGTGGAGCTTTTTAAACGTCTGTACTTACTGCGCCCCATAAGAAATCGTTTGTCCCCGTTCAAAAGAGATTTTGCGATGTCCTGCAGCGTTCGCAAAGCAAACCTTTGACAGTTTGAAAAGAGGAATTTATTCTGCTTCCTGTGCGTGCAGTAGTTACAAAGTTGAACGTCTTTACACGATCTGCTGCAGTTTTCAGTGGGCGGGCTTTGTCAGATGGCTTGGAAAAACGCACTGTGTTTCGGCTCGGGAAACATCATGAGCAGTGTCCTGCATGTTTTCTGTGTATAGCTGTCTTTTGACGCATACAGAATTCATTCGAAATCATTGATTTCTCCAATTATCAAGGGTCCCTTAAAGGATGAGTCAAAGTAACGTCTAATCGGATTAGTTTCCTTAGAGCTGGTTCAGAGTTTGCTCAAGAGTTTACCTTTCACAGATGTGCAAAGAAGAATGTTGGGGGTGCACGCTTCAAGGTGCCTTACAGTGCGTTGTTTCCGACACAGTGTGGCCGGGTGTTTTCCGAGTTATCGCACGAATTGGGCACGCCCACAAGCCGAGAGCCGCAGGCGATGAGCCCGGGGCTGAACAGGCCCCACTGGCTAGTTTGTAAGGCCAGGTGCATTGCCAACCACGACCGGCAGCGCAGAGGCTTTGAAGGCGGTCTGGGCTCCTGCAGCTGTGCAGCCACGCACTCTGGTTTCTCTTCATCTCGTACAAATCTTTCGCCTTTTATTAAAGATTTCCGTGGAGAGGAGCATGAATAAGTTCCATGCAATTTTTGTGCTTCCCTGCCTTCGGGTGGGGCGCAGCCTGGCTGGTCAAAGAGAGAAAACAAAAACGTTCGCAATCACTCTTGTTATGGCAATTGTGGCCGTCTGCTCCGCGAGTCCTCGGTCTCCGGCTGTCTGATTGGCGCTCTTTTCTTTGGGGGGCGGGAAGTGTCCAGCCGCAGGGGATCTTGGGACCTCGCTTTGCATAGCGGCTTCCCAGAGTGCGTCGTTTCCGGCACAGTGTGGCTGGGTGTTTTCCGACTTATCGCACGGATTGGGCACGGCCGCAAGCTGAGAGCCGCAGGCGATGAGCCCGGAGCTGAACGGGCCCCACTGGCTCGTTTGTAAGGCCAGGTGTATTGCCAACCATGACCGGCAGCGCAGAGGCTTTGAAGGCGGCCTGGGCTCCTGCAGCTGTGCAGCCACGCACTCTGGTTTCTCTTCATCTCGTACAAATCTTTCGCCTTTTACTAAAGATTTCCGTGGAGAGGAGCATGAATGAGTTCCATGCAATTTTTGTGCTTCCCTGCCTTCGGGTGGGGCGCAGCCTGGCTGGTCAAAGAGAGAAAACAAAAACGCTCGCAATCGGTCTTGTTATGGCGATTGTGGCAGTCTGCTCCGCGAGTCCTCGGTCTCCGGCCGTCTGATTGGCGCTCTTTTCTTTGGGGGGAGGGAAGTGTCCGGCCGCAGGGGATCTTGGGACCTCGCTTTGCATAGCAGCTTCCCAGAGTGCGTCGTTTCCGGCACAGTGTGGCCGGGTGTTTTCCGAGTTATCGCACGGATTGGGCACGCTCGCAAGCCGTGAGCCGCAGGCGATGAGCCCGGAGCTGAACGGGCCCCACTGGCTCGTTTGTAAGGCCAGGTGCATTGCAAACCACGACCGGCAGCGCAGAGGCTTTGAAGGCGGACTGGGCTCCTGCAGCTGTGCAGCCACGCACTCTGGTTTCTCTTCATTTCGTACAAATCTTTCGCCTTTTACTAAAGATTCCCGCGGAGAGAAGCATGAATGAGTTCCATGCAATATTTGTGCTTCCCTGCTTTCGGGTGGCGGGCAGCTGGGCTGGTCAAAGAGAGAAAACAAGCACGTTCGCAATCGCTCTTGTAATGGTGATTGTGGCCGTCTGCTCCGCGAGTCCTCGGTCTCCGGTCGTCTGATTGGCGCTCTTTTCTTTGGGGGGCGGGAAGTGTCCGGCCGCAGGGGATCTTGGGACTTCGCTTTTCATAGCGGCTTCCCAGAGTGCGTCGTTTCCGGCACAGTGTGGCTGGGTGTTTTCCGACTTATCGCACGGATTGGGCACGGCCGCAAGCTGAGAGCCGCAGGCGATGAGCCCGGAGCTGAACGGGCCCCACTGGCTAGTTTGTAAGGCCAGGTGCATTGCCAACCATGACCGGCAGCACAGAGGCTTTGAAGGCGGCCTGGGCTCCTGGAGCTGTGCAGCCACGCACTCTGGTTTTTCTTCATCTCATACGAATCTTTCGCCTTTTACTAAAGATTTCCGTGGAGAGGCGCATGAATGAGTTCCATGCAATTTTTGTGCTTCTCTGCCTTCGGGTGGGGCGCAGCTGGGTTGGTCAAAGAGAGAAAACAAGCACGTTCGCAATCGCTCTTGTAATGGTGATTGTTGCCGTCTGCTCCGCGAGTCCTCGGTCTCCGGCCGTCTGATTGGCGCTCTTTTCTTTGGGGGGCGGGAAGTGTCCGGCCGCAGGGGATCTTGGGACCTTGCCTGCATAGCGGCTTCCCAGAGTGCGTCGTTTCCGGCACAGTGTGGCCGGGTGTTTTCCGAGTTATCGCACGGATTGGGCACGCTCGCAAACCGTGAGCCGCAGGCGATGAGCCCGGAGCTGAACGGGCCCCACTGGCTCGTTTGTAAGGCCAGGTGTATTGCCAACCACGACCGGCAGGGCAGAGGCCTTGAAGGCGGCCTGGGCTCCTGCAGCTGTGCAGCCATGCACTCTGGTTTCTCTTCATCTCGTACAACTCTTTCGCCTTTTATTAAAGATTTCCGTGGAGAGGAGCACGAATGAGTTCCCTGCAATTTTTGTGATTTCCTGCTTTCGGGTGGCGGGCAGCTGGGCTGGTCAAAGAGAGAAAACAAGCACGTTCGCAATCGCTCTTGTAATGGTGATTGTGGCCGTCTGCTCCGCGAGTCCTCGGTCTCCGGCCGTCTGATTGGCGCTCTTTTCTTTGGGGGGCGGGAAGTGTCCGGCCGCAGGGGATCTTGGGACCTCGCTTTGCATAGCGGCTTCCCAGAGTGCGTCGTTTCCGGCACAGTGTGGCCGGGTGTTTTCCGAGTTATCGCACGGATTGGGCACGCTCGCAAGCCGTGAGCCGCAGGCGATGAGCCCCGAGCTGAACGGGCCCCACTGGCTCGTTTGTAAGATCTGCGGCAGATCGTGTAAAGACGTTCAACTTTGTAACTACTGCACGCACAGGAAGCAGAATAAATTCCTCTTTCAAACTGTCAAAGGTTTGCTTTGCGAACGCTGCAGGACATCGCACAATCTGTTTTGAACGGGGACAAACGATTTCTTATGAGGCGCAGTAAGTACAGACGTTTAAAAAGCTCCACTCATGCCGACGATGCAGCATGAAGAAGGGCAACCTAACGTTTGACAGACAAAAGCCGGGCGCCACTACGAGCAATATGAAATCAAACTGACAGCACACGGCGTTTCGCGCTGACTCAAAAGTGATCTCGACAGACGCTGTTCTCTGCATAACGCTGAAAGAGCTAAAGAGTGTTTCTGTTGAGACGTAACAAGCTTGTTTCTTTCTACCATGATGTTACCATGACAAAATCTGTCTTTAAACTCCTTGCTCAGTCTCTGACGAGACTGTCAAGAATTGCTTTCGCCGATTGTATTGCAAACCGGCGGAAGCGGGGTATTGGGAAAAGTTTTCAACTAGCAATAATCGCGCATCGGCTAAACCTCACAGGCTACGATACTGCCACTGCGCAAAGCTGACGGTTGCCAGGCAACCGCGTGGATCCTATGGAAATCGTTATCAATCGTCTCATGGCATGTCGTTGCTGTAACGCTTCATATTTGCGGCCGGACACTTCCCGCCCCCAAAGAAAAGAGCACCAATCAGACAGGCGGAGACCGAGGACTCGCAGAGCAGACGGCCACAGTCGCAGTAATAAGAGTGATTGTGAGCGGTTTTGTTTTCTCTCTTTGACCAGCCCAGCTGCGCCCCACCCGAAGGCAGGAAAGCACAAAAATTGTATGGAACTCATTCATGCTCCTCTTCATGGAAATCTTTAGTAAAAGGCAAAAGATTTGTACGAGATGAAGAGAAACCAGAGTGCGTGGCTGGACAGCTGCAGGAGCCCAGGCTGCCTTCAAGGCCTCTGCCCTGCCGGTCGTGGTTGGCAATGCACCTGGCCTTACAAACGAGCCAGTGGGGCCCGTTCAGCTCCGGGCTCATCGCCTGCGGCTCTCGGCTTACCTGGCAGGGGAGATACCTTGATCAGCCTGTAGTTGGAGTAGTTGGACTGTTTTCTTGTTTTGTGGAAGCAGTGTTTGTTTTGCAGTTTGAGATGGCAACCTTTGGATCCCGCAAGAATGCTGTACGTTTTGAGCTTTTGGATGACCTGTTCATGGATCGTATGCAGTTCAGCAGAAAAGTGTTACAGAAGGAACTTGGCTTTGAACCTCGGCACTTGGATTTCATCTTTGCTCTCCCAGGTCAGAAAGCATTTGAGGTTGTATTTGGTACCTATCCTCTGTTTGAACAATGCGTGGATGTGTTTGAGGCAAAAAGAGGGAAAGTTCCTGCACTTGAGAAGATCAACTTGCAGCCTCTGACACAGAGAGAGAGGAAAACGGTGCATGTTGTTATGTTCTCGGAACTGGCAAAGACGGAGGACATTCACACCTGGCTTAACCAGTACTGCACCGTCCACCATGGAACTGAGGTTAGAGATGTTGACGGTATAAAAACAGGAGCAAGGAAATTCGAGGTTCGCTTACTACCGGACAATGTAAATGGAGGCTTAAGGCACCTGCCCTCTACAATCCGGCTGGGCGCCTGCAATGGCTATGTTTTTTATGTGGGACAACCAAAGGTGTGTCGGCGCTGTGGTGCTGTGGGACACCTGGCATCTTCCTGCACTGTGAAATGCTGCAAGACCTGTGGCAAACAGGGACATTTAGCCTCTGACTGTTCAATGCTGCCAAAGTGCAATTTATGTGGCTCGGAAGGACACGTTTTTAAGAACTGCCCTCACGCCTACGCCAATAAACTCAAAATGAGAAAGGATGAGGCAGTGCTTGTTTCAGCCAAACCGGCCCGAAAAGCCAAAGCAAACAACAAGTCAAACAAAGAACCCTTGTTGGACAAAGAGTCTCAGCCTCCAGCCAGGATCAGTCCTGCTGTGGCTCCGGGGCCGGTGGAAGAGAAATCCACTACGCTCCCACAACCGCAGACTGCACCAGACAAGCACGAGGGTTTGAAAACCCCCGAGAACAGCGAGGACCCCTCCCCCACTCCTGCTCCTCAGAACGAGGGCCAGTGTGGGGCCCCCCGGTGGAGCGGGTCCAGCGACGATACCCAGGATTCAGCGGAGCTGCTTTTCTCAGACTCTGCAAGTGCTACAGATGCCCTCCTCTCCTCCATCCAGTCCATCACGGAGGATCTGCAACAGCTGGTGGGTGAGGGGGAAGAGGAGACTGGTGCATCGGCTGCACCCCTTTCCCCTCAGTGCTCCCAGGAGCTGGACTTGAGGAAAAGGAAAAATGACTCTGTTTTCTCCCCGAGCGAGGAGGAAGGAGAGAATGGCGATGGGGACAGCTGGAACCCCTCCACCCCTCCCTCTACCCCCTTCCTTGAAATGGACTCCGTGAATGCTTTTACTGCTGCCACCCTGATGAAGGCTCATTCAGAGGATGGCTGGCAGGAAATTGGTAAGAAGAAAAAGAAAAAGAAGAAGGTAACAGGTGAGACCGAAGAGAAATGTGTTTTGTAAAGACTGGTTCCACTTTCTTATGTAATATGGCTCTAAACATAATTTCTCTTAACACCAGAGGTATCAATGACGGAGTTAAATGTCAGTGTGTCTTTGATTACCTCCAGCAGAGAGAGGGAGATGTGTTGATGTTGCAGGAGTGTGCTTTAGCCTATCAAGAGAGGTATAAAAGCTTTGAAGATAGGTGGGATAAAGGGCCTTCTGTTTGGTCAGGGGACAATAACAACAGAGCCTCTGGCGTGGCCATTCTTTTCAAAGGATGGGCTTTCAAATTGAAAAGTATTCAGAGGGTCATAGATGGCAGGTTGCTGTGTGTGGATGTGGAATGGGGGACCGTTAACCTGCGGCTAATCAATGTGTATTGTCCTACTGACGTGGGAGGAAGGGTGGAGCTACTCAAGGCACTCTCTCCCCTATTGTTAAGTAGCACAGACGTGATAGTGGGAGGGGATTTTAATTGTATCTTAGAGCACACAGACAGGCAGTCTAGCTCTCCGATAAAATTGGATTCCAGCTCACTGGCCCTGCAAAACTTAGTTCAAGACTTTAAACTCTCAGACACATATAGATGTATATATCCCACAACAGCAGGATATACATGGTCAGGGAGGAATAGCAGCTCCAGAATTGACTATTGCTTTGTCTCAGAGAGAGTGAAAGTTGTTGGGGTCACTCTTCAGCCTGTCTTCTTCTCAGATCATCAGGCTTTAGGGTGTAGAGTGGAACTCCAGGGCGGGACTGTCTTTGGCCCAGGCCTCTGGAAACTCAACACAAAGCTGCTAGAGAACGAGGGGGTAGTATCCCGCTACAAGGAGAAACTATCACAGTGGCTGTCCTTGCAGTGTCTGTACGGGTCAGTAGGAGAGTGGTGGGAGGAGGTGAAGATGAGGACAAAGACCTTTTTCATGGCTGAGGGAAGGAAGGCTGCTGCCAGACGGAGAGGAGTGCTAGCCAGGAAACAGAGGCAGCTGCAGCGTCTCTACACGATGCTGCACAGTGGCTTCGATGTGCTCGAGGATATCACCCTTTTAAAAAAGGACATCCGGAGCATAGCCGAAGAAAGTAGTCGAGGAGTGCTGTTAAGAGGCAGAGTGCAGTTCTTGGAAGAAAATGAGAAGTGTACTCGCTTCTTTTTCAGGAAAGTGGTAGGCTCCAAGTCTGTCATGGAAAGTGTAGTTGATGAGGAGGGACGAGAGAGAACAGAGCCGAGTGCTATCCTCTCCTGCACCAAGGCCTTCTACTCAAGACTGTACAGCTCTACAGAGGTAAAGGATGAAGAAATTCATTTTTTTACCTCAAAGCTAGAAAACGTTTTGAGTGAAGAAGATAGGGAAGTACTTGAGAGGGATTTGACAGTAGAAGAGCTGAGACAGGCTATGGAGAGCTTACAGAAGGGGAAAACTCCAGGTGCTGACGGGCTCCCTAAAGAATTTTATTGCACCTTTTGGGATCTGCTTCAGGATCCGCTACTGGTCCTATTCGAGGAAAGATATAAGACAGAATTGCTGCCTGACTCCTTAAGAGAAGGCACTATCTCTCTCTTGTTTAAGAAAGGAGCAAAAAATGACATAAAGAACTGGAGACCCCTCAGCCTGTTAGGCGTGGACACTAAGATCCTGTCCAAAGCCCTTTTCCTGCACCTACAAAATGTAGTGGCCTCACTGGTAGGGAAAGAACAGACTTGTGGGATAGCAGGACGCCTGATGAGCGACAACCTGGCCTTGTTGAGGGATGTCTGTCTGTACTCTGAGGATCGCTCCCTCCCTCTTTGCATTTTAGGTGTAGACCTAGAAAAGGCCTTTGACCGCCTAAACCGGCAGTACTTAACATCGGGACTTGAGCACATGAAGTTTGGCCCCATCATGAGAAAGTGGATTAACCTGCTGTACACAGGTAGCAACAGCAGAGTCATGGTTAATGGCAATAGATCACGCCCCTTTGAAGTCTGTTCAGGGGTGAGGCAGGTCTGCCCATTATCCCCCTTGTTATGCGTTTTGGCTATGGAGCCCTTAGCCTGTGCCTTGCGCCAGGATCAGGCCATTAATGGGATACCAGTGCCTGGAAGTGGGGGAGGAGAGGTAAAGACATCTCTATACATGGATGACGTCACCCTGCTCCTCTCTGACAATGCCTCAATTAGCAGAGCTCTGCAGTGCTGTGATCGTTTCTCTTTGGCTTCCTCCGCAAAAATTAACAAATCTAAGAGTGAGATTTTTTATCAGAACTGGAGGGAGCCAAAAGAAGGACATGAACTCAGGCTGCAAGAGAAGAGAATTAAGGTCCTGGGGGTGTATTTTGGAGAAGAGATGGGAACAGTAAATTGGCAGAACAAATTGCCAATCTTAAACAAAAAACTGATGCAATGGAAGGACCGAGACCTCACCATGACAGGGAAGGTGCTGGTCATCAAAGCCGAGCTCTTGCCTGTCTTGAATTTTCTGGCTTCTACCTTCCCAATCCCACACCGTGTTGCGGCGGTGATGAGGAGATTGATGTTTCAATTTCTATGGGGTGGGAAGCAGGAAAGACTCAGAAGGGAAATAATGTACAGGCCGCCACCCTCAGGGGGGAAGTCTGTCCCAGATATTGCTACGAAGCTGCTGTGCATTTTCCTGGCCTCTGTGCTGAGAGGCTTTGCAACAGCACCTGCAGCGCGTACCTGGACTTATTTTTCCAGGCTCTGGGTAGGTAGGGAGGTGTTCAGAGTGTGGGGTGTCAGACCCAAGCTGGACGTCCCACTCTCTGACACATGCCCTGCAATTTATGGGACAGTTAAAAGTTTTCTAAGATCTCACCCAATTGGCCATATTCCCCTCCGAGATGTCAGCGTCCAAAAACTGGAAGATTTCGTTGCACCCCAGAACAATAGGCAGACCCATGTGGGCATTTTAACATCAGCCCAAACAAGGAAGGTGTGGAAACACACATCCTCTAAGTTTCTGTGCAACATTCACAGAGATTTAGCCTGGAGTGTCGTCCACCAGTGCTTACCGGTACGAACTTTCTTGTACCGTAGGGGCCTCACCCCCAGCCCTCGCTGCGTTAGGGTGGGCTGCGGCGAGGAGGAGACTGTATCCCATCTCCTGTGGTCCTGCTTTTTTGCTAAGGCCTTCTGGGCACTGTTTGAAGATTGGTTGCTGGCTCTCTCGCCCCAATTTACCCTGACCGCTGCTTTCGTCATATACGGCATCTCTCCTGTCAAACTTCCTCCTGACGTGTTTGACAGGATCTGGGCCGTGGTGAACAGTGGGAAAGTTGCCCTGTGGAGAGTGAGGAACATGGGGCTGTTCAAAGGCATCGAGATCCCAGTCAAGGCAGCAGGTAGCCTGGCCCTGTTCATCACCCGAGAGAACTATTACCTCAGAGATCTGTGGAGAGAAGGGAGGGAGGAAGCAGAAAATCTGTGGGAAATAGAGAGCATAGGTCAATATCTCAAGAAACTGTGAAAAACATTATCAAGTTTAAGTAAAGAATGTGATTTGCACCAGAAAAAAAGAAAATTGTTGCTATGTAACTGTTACCATGTCAAAATGTAATGAGATGTGATCATATATACTGTTTTAAGTATGTATATGAATGTAAAGCTTTCTGATTTGTGATGTCCTGTATTTTTTTGTGAAAAGAAAATAAAGTTCTTAAAAATCGAAATCGGTTCACCCAGGGCGAGGCTCGGCCATTGCACTCCGGCTGTGCTGACCCCTGCGAATTCCCCAAATGTGGGAATCTCGACTGCATAATTTCTGGTAGTGGGGGACTGCGTTCGCGCTCTCCCCTGATGTGCTTGGTCCAAAATCAGATACAGGAAGGTTAGGACACCACGAGCTGCGTGGCTGCGGAAGGATCCCGGTTCGACAGGAGTGGACGCCGCTGCTGGTTCTCGCTGGCTTTTAGTTAGGGGTCCGGAGAAGCATCTCAAGCTAGTTCCACTACTCCTTCCGGACGTTCATTCCCTTTTCAAAGTCAGTCGTTTTGCTGTAGTCTGCGTTCTTTAGGCTGATTATCGAGGTTAGCCTTTATTTGGTCATGGGGGGCCTCGGTACTGTATGCTGAGTCTAAAGACAGTTTCACCCGTTTTCTGATTGCTCGGTTCTGTACCAGTGCAGACATGTCAAACAGTGAATGGCTGTACCTCTATTGTATCCGTGCTCAATGAATGAAATCGGTAACAAATGAATATATGTCTAGTTATACGAAAAACGAGTGGTTTATCGACTCATCTTCATTTGCAGATTTAGAGGCAGCTTCGATATTCGTTTTACAGACGGGTTTTTTTTTTTTGAATATGGGTCACACACATGCCACAGCAACAAAACATCTCTAGAGATGAGGCTATAGATCACCTTTCCATCCTGCAGGTTTTCCTCCCAAAGCCTACGGCACCAACGGCGACCCCTGCTGGCCGGGAGAGCAAAAGCTTACAGCACCTGGTATTCCCAGGCAGTCTCCCATCCAAGTACTAACCAGGCCCGACACTGCTTAGCTTCCGAGATCAGACGAGATCGGGCGTGTTCAGGGTGGTGTGGCCGTAAGCGAAAGCCCCGGCGCCTGACTCGCTACTTGAAGCTGTGTGTGGCGGGGGTTCCGTGCTCCCCGAGCGGGACTGAAGGATCGTTCGTGTGCCACTCTTTGGAAAGGAGCTGCTTTCCAAATCGCATTGCGTGCCTGGATGTTGGCGAATGCGCTCCCTTGTGTTGGCTCGTCCCGCACTGGAGGAGGACAAACAATCTGCACGGAGGAGCACCAGGCAAGTCTTCACCAGACAAAAACCTCCAGTGCACAGCACTCTGGAAACATTTCGGGGCTTTCGCGTGTTTATTTCAGCACGTAAAGCGCACCGGTCCAACACGTCGGCCGGGCGCGCGGCGCCTCCGCCCTCTTGTGGCCTTGCGGCGTCAGAGCAAGAGGCTCCTTCTCGCTGCCCTTCCGCTGTGTTGCAGGGCCCCGAGAGGGAACCCGGAGCGCGCACTTTGTGGGGGGCGGGGGACCGCGTTCGCGCTCTGCCCCCGGTCTCTTGCGCGAGTACTAAATCTCACGGACAGGGGGGCCTCGTCATTGATTGTTACAGGTGAGACGGGGATTAGGAGGAGACCCCGACTGATGGGTAAAGGGGAGCACTAACACCAGAGGGACACCCACGGCGTCTCTTTTTGAGAGACGCCCTGGGGTTTCCTAATGGCCAAGGAGGGTCGGGACCTCGGTTTGACGCCTCCCCCGAAGGACGGCGCCTGTTTGTGCAGCAGAGTGTCGCCATCAGGAGGCTGGGGCGTAAGAGAGCCACACAGCCCGCAGGGTGAGCGCTCCCTACTGGTCCCAGTCACACCTCTTGCAGGAGCAGCAGCAACCGGAGCTTTTCCGGGGTGGAATCTCCCATCCGGGTGCCGGCCAGGCTCACACCTGCTGGGCTGCCCCGGGGGTGAGCCCAGTCGAGAGTCGCAGGGCCAGATCTAGTCACCGGGGAGAAACGATACAAGTGAAGGATTGCTCGGCTCTCGGCACTTGAAAAGACCGACAAATGTCTCGTTCCCGCCGGAGCTGAATGTACCCGCATGTGTGGTGTCGTCTTCTTCCCCCGCCCCGCTGTGTTTGCTGTATTGTCTCTGAAGCCGGCCCCCCCGAGACGAGACGGGCTGTTCCTGTGCCCCAATTAACACTTTACAGGTGCCATTCCCCGGCATTGTGGCCATTGTCGGTGCTCACACGCGATAAGATAAGGCGGAGGAGAGCGGGGCATGCCCAGCGGCAGACATTCAAGGAGGGGGCAGTGCGAGGTGAGGTGAGGTGCGACACGCCGGAGCCCCGACGCAGCTAATGCGGAGCACTTGTTGGACTGGCATCGAAAGGACGTGTGCGCACGGAGCGAGCCTTCCCTGCGGCGGAGCGCGGGAACTTTCTCCCCCCCTCCCGCTGCAGGAGTTGTGTGCACTGCAGCGGTGCCGAGAGAAAAGCACAGAAGGCAGCAGGTTCTGGAGAGCAGGTAAGAGACGGAGCCTTGTGGGCAGGCGAGCAGGCCCGTTTTTTGGAAATTGCTGAAAAGGTTTGTTCGGTGTGTGGCAGGCGCACGTCGCGAGCTTGCGTGGCGATCTGCCGGTCTGGAGTTATGCAAATGAGGCCGAATTGCATCCCGGGACATGCTGCGAATGCGCAACGGCGACTGCAGATGTGTAGGAAACGGCGCGCTCGTTTTCTCGTTTTGCCCACACTTTTGAGTGTTAGTGTGGCGTGTGAGTGTGTGAAAGAGTGGGCCCAGCAGGAGGCGGTGGCGTGCGGGGCGAGGAGGTGGCCTAGGCTGCGCGATTTGTGCTGTGGGTGCGGGCCGCTTGCAGGGGCCTGTTTAACTCATACTTACCTGGCAGGGGAGATACCTTGATCAAGAAGGAGGTTCACCCAGGGCGAGGCTCGGCCATTGCACTCCGGCTGTGTTGACCCCTGCGAATTCCCCAAATGTGGGAATCTCAACTGCATAATTTCTAGAAGTGGGGGACTGCGTTCGCGCTCTCCCCTGATGTGCTTGGTCCAAAATCAGATACGGGAGGGTTAGGACACCACGAGCTGCGTGGCTGCGGAAGGATCCCGGTTCGACAGGAGTGGACGCCGCTGCTGGTTCTCGCTGGCTTTTAGTTAGGGGTCCGGAGAAGCATCTCAAGCTAGTTCCACTACTCCTTCCGGATGTTCATTCCCTTTTCAAAGTCAGTCGTTTTGCTGTAGTCTGCGTTCTTTAGGCTGATTATCGAGGTTAGCCTTTATTTGGTCATGGGGGGCCTCGGTACTGTATGCTGAGTCTAAAGACAGTTTCACCCGTTTTCTGATTGCTCGGTTCTGTACCAGTGCAGACATGTCAAACAGTGAATGGCTGTACCTCTATTGTATCCGTGCTCAATGAATGAAATCGGTAACAAATGAATATATGTCTAGTTATACGAAAAACGAGTGGTTTATCGACTCATCTTCATTTGCAGATTTAGAGGCAGCTTCGATATTCGTTTTACAGACGGGTTTTTTTTTTTGAATATGGGTCACACACATGCCACAGCAACAAAACATCTCTAGAGATGAGGCTATAGATCACCTTTCCATCCTGCAGGTTTTCCTCCCAAAGCCTACGGCACCAACGGCGACCCCTGCTGGCCGGGAGAGCAAAAGCTTACAGCACCTGGTATTCCCAGGCAGTCTCCCATCCAAGTACTAACCAGGCCCGACGCTGCTTAGCTTCCGAGATCAGACGAGATCGGGCATGTTCAGGGTGGTGTGGCCGTAAGCGAAAGCCCCGGCGCCTGACTCGCTACTTGAAGCTGTGTGTGGCGGGGGTTCCGTGCTCCCCGAGCGGGACTGAAGGATCGTTCGTGTGCCACTCTTTGGAAAGGAGCTGCTTTCCAAATCGCATTGCGTGCCTGGATGTTGGCGAATGCGCTCCCTTGTGTTGGCTCGTCCCGCACTGGAGGAGGACAAACAATCTGCACGGAGGAGCACCAGGCAAGTCTTCACCAGACAAAAACCTCCAGTGCACAGCACTCTGGAAACATTTCCGGGCTTTCGCATGTTTATTTCAGCACGTAAAGCGCACCGGTCCAACACGTCGGCCGGGCGCGCGGCGCCTCCGCCCTCTTGTGGCCTTGCGGCGTCAGAGCAAGAGGCTCCTTCTCGCTGCCCTTCCGCTGTGTTGCAGGGCCCCGAGAGGGAACCCGGAGCGCGCACTTTGTGGGGGGCGGGGGACCGCGTTCGCGCTCTGCCCCCGGTCTCTTGCGCGAGTACTAAATCTCACGGACAGGGGGGCCTCGTCATTGATTGTTACAGGTGAGACGGGGATTAGGAGGAGACCCCGACTGATGGGTAAAGGGGAGCACTAACACCAGAGGGACACCCACGGCGTCTCTTTTTGAGAGACGCCCTGGGGTTTCCTAATGGCCAAGGAGGGTCGGGACCTCGGTTTGACGCCTCCCCCGAAGGTCGGCGCCTGTTTGTGCAGCAGAGTGTCGCCATCAGGAGGCTGGGGCGTAAGAGAGCCACACAGCCCGCAGGGTGAGCGCTCCCTACTGGTCCCAGTCACACCTCTTGCAGGAGCAGCAGCAACCGGAGCTTTTCCGGGGTGGAATCTCCCATCCGGGTGCCGGCCAGGCTCACACCTGCTGGGCTGCCCCGGGGGTGAGCCCAGTCGAGAGTCGCAGGGCCAGATCTAGTCACCGGGGAGAAACGATACAAGTGAAGGATTGCTCGGCTCTCGGCACTTGAAAAGACCGACAAATGTCTCGTTCCCGCCGGAGCTGAATGTACCCGCATGTGTGGTGTCGTCTTCTTCCCCCGCCCCGCTGTGTTTGCTGTATTGTCTCTGAAGCCGGCCCCCCCGAGACGAGACGGGCTGTTCCTGTGCCCCAATTAACACTTTACAGGTGCCATTCCCCGGCATTGTGGCCATTGTCGGTGCTCACACGCGATAAGATAAGGCGGAGGAGAGCGGGGCATGCCCAGCGGCAGACATTCAAGGAGGGGGCAGTGCGAGGTGAGGTGAGGTGCGACACGCCGGAGCCCCGACGCAGCTAATGCGGAGCACTTGTTGGACTGGCATCGAAAGGACGTGTGCGCACGGAGCGAGCCTTCCCTGCGGCGGAGCGCGGGAACTTTCTCCCCCCCTCCCGCTGCAGGAGTTGTGTGCACTGCAGCGGTGCCGAGAGAAAAGCACAGAAGGCAGCAGGCTCTGGAGAGCAGGTAAGAGACGGAGCCTTGTGGGCAGGCGAGCAGGCCCGTTTTTTGGAAATTGCTGAAAAGGTTTGTTCGGTGTGTGGCAGGCGCACGTCGCGAGCTTGCGTGGCGATCTGCCGGTCTGGAGTTATGCAAATGAGGCCGAATTGCATCCCGGGACATGCTGCGAATGCGCAACGGCGACTGCAGATGTGTAGGAAACGGCGCGCTCGTTTTCTCGTTTTGCCCACACTTTTGAGTGTTAGTGTGGCGTGTGAGTGTGTGAAAGAGTGGGCCCAGCAGGAGGCGGTGGCGTGCGGGGCGAGGAGGTGGCCTAGGCTGCGTGATTTGTGCTGTGGGTGCGGGCCGCTTGCAGGGGCCTGTTTAACTCATACTTACCTGGCAGGGGAGATACCTTGATCAAGAAGGAGGTTCACCCAGGGCGAGGCTCGGCCATTGCACTCCGGCTGTGTTGACCCCTGCGAATTCCCCAAATGTGGGAATCTCGACTGCATAATTTCTAAAAGTGGGGGACTGCGTTCGCGCTCTCCCCTGATGTGCTTGGTCCAAAATCAGATACGGGAGGGTTAGGACACCACGAGCTGCGTGGCTGCGGAAGGATCCCGGTTCGACAGGAGTGGACGCCGCTGCTGGTTCTCGCTGGCTTTTAGTTAGGGGTCCGGAGAAGCATCTCAAGCTAGTTCCACTACTCCTTCCGGATGTTCATTCCCTTTTCAAAGTCAGTCGTTTTGCTGTAGTCTGCGTTCTTTAGGCTGATTATCGAGGTTAGCCTTTATTTGGTCATGGGGGGCCTCGGTACTGTATGCTGAGTCTAAAGACAGTTTCACCCGTTTTCTGATTGCTCGGTTCTGTACCAGTGCAGACATGTCAAACAGTGAATGGCTGTACCTCTATTGTATCCGTGCTCAATGAATGAAATCGGTAACAAATGAATATATGTCTAGTTATACGAAAAACGAGTGGTTTATCGACTCATCTTCATTTGCAGATTTAGAGGCAGCTTCGATATTCGTTTTACAGACGGGTTTTTTTTTTTGAATATGGGTCACACACATGCCACAGCAACAAAACATCTCTAGAGATGAGGCTATAGATCACCTTTCCATCCTGCAGGTTTTCCTCCCAAAGCCTACGGCACCAACGGCGACCCCTGCTGGCCGGGAGAGCAAAAGCTTACAGCACCTGGTATTCCCAGGCAGTCTCCCATCCAAGTACTAACCAGGCCTGACGCTGCTTAGCTTCCGAGATCAGACGAGATCGGGCGTGTTCAGGGTGGTGTGGCCGTAAGCGAAAGCCCCGGCGCCTGACTCGCTACTTGAAGCTGTGTGTGGCGGGGGTTCCGTGCTCCCCGAGCGGGACTGAAGGATCGTTCGTGTGCCACTCTTTGGAAAGGAGCTGCTTTCCAAATCGCATTGCGTGCCTGGATGTTGGCGAATGCGCTCCCTTGTGTTGGCTCGTCCCGCACTGGAGGAGGACAAACAATCTGCACGGAGGAGCACCAGGCAAGTCTTCACCAGACAAAAACCTCCAGTGCACAGCACTCTGGAAACATTTCGGGGCTTTCGCGTGTTTATTTCAGCACGTAAAGCGCACCGGTCCAACACGTCGGCCGGGCGCGCGGCGCCTCCGCCCTCTTGTGGCCTTGCGGCGTCAGAGCAAGAGGCTCCTTCTCGCTGCCCTTCCGCTGTGTTGCAGGGCCCCGAGAGGGAACCCGGAGCGCGCACTTTGTGGGGGGCGGGGGACCGCGTTCGCGCTCTGTCCCCGGTCTCTTGCGCGAGTACTAAATCTCACGGACAGGGGGGCCTCGTCATTGATTGTTACAGGTGAGACGGGGATTAGGAGGAGACCCCGACTGATGGGTAAAGGGGAGCACTAACACCAGAGGGACACCCACGGCGTCTCTTTTTGAGAGACGCCCTGGGGTTTCCTAATGGCCAAGGAGGGTCGGGACCTCGGTTTGACGCCTCCCCCGAAGGTCGGCGCCTGTTTGTGCAGCAGAGTGTCGCCATCAGGAGGCTGGGGCGTAAGAGAGCCACACAGCCCGCAGGGTGAGCGCTCCCTACTGGTCCCAGTCACACCTCTTGCAGGAGCAGCAGCAACCGGAGCTTTTCCGGGGTGGAATCTCCCATCCGGGTGCCGGCCAGGCTCACACCTGCTGGGCTGCCCCGGGGGTGAGCCCAGTCGAGAGTCGCAGGGCCAGATCTAGTCACCGGGGAGAAACGATACAAGTGAAGGATTGCTCGGCTCTCGGCACTTGAAAAGACCGACAAATATCTCGTTCCCGCCGGAGCTGAATGTACCCGCATGTGTGGTGTCGTCTTCTTCCCCCGCCCCGCTGTGTTTGCTGTATTGTCTCTGAAGCCGGCCCCCCCGAGACGAGACGGGCTGTTCCTGTGCCCCAATTAACACTTTACAGGTGCCATTCCCCGGCATTGTGGCCATTGTCGGTGCTCACACGCGATAAGATAAGGCGGAGGAGAGCGGGGCATGCCCAGCGGCAGACATTCAAGGAGGGGGCAGTGCGAGGTGAGGTGAGGTGCGACACGCCGGAGCCCCGACGCAGCTAATGCGGAGCACTTGTTGGACTGGCATCGAAAGGACGTGTGCGCACGGAGCGAGCCTTCCCTGCGGCGGAGCGCGGGAACTTTCTCCCCCCCTCCCGCTGCAGGAGTTGTGTGCACTGCAGCGGTGCCGAGAGAAAAGCACAGAAGGCAGCAGGCTCTGGAGAGCAGGTAAGAGACGGAGCCTTGTGGGCAGGCGAGCAGGCCCGTTTTTTGGAAATTGCTGAAAAGGTTTGTTCGGTGTGTGGCAGGCGCACGTCGCGAGCTTGCGTGGCGATCTGCCGGTCTGGAGTTATGCAAATGAGGCCGAATTGCATCCCGGGACATGCTGCGAATGCGCAACGGCGACTGCAGATGTGTAGGAAACGGCGCGCTCGTTTTCTCGTTTTGCCCACACTTTTGAGTGTTAGTGTGGCGTGTGAGTGTGTGAAAGAGTGGGCCCAGCAGGAGGCGGTGGCGTGCGGGGCGAGGAGGTGGCCTAGGCTGCGTGATTTGTGCTGTGGGTGCGGGCCGCTTGCAGGGGCCTGTTTAACTCATACTTACCTGGCAGGGGAGATACCTTGATCAAGAAGGAGGTTCACCCAGGGCGAGGCTCGGCCATTGCACTCCGGCTGTGTTGACCCCTGCGAATTCCCCAAATGTGGGAATCTCGACTGCATAATTTCTGGTAGTGGGGGACTGCGTTCGCTCTCTCCCCTGATGTGCTTGGTCCAAAATCAGATACGGGAGGGTTAGGACACCACGAGCTGCGTGGCTGCGGAAGGATCCCGATTCGACAGGAGTGGACGCCGCTGCTGGTTCTCGCTGGCTTTTAGTTAGGGGTCCGGAGAAGCATCTCAAGCTAGTTCCACTACTCCTTCCGGACGTTCATTCCCTTTTCAAAGTCAGTCGTTTTGCTGTAGTCTGCGTTCTTTAGGCTGATTATCGAGGTTAGCCTTTATTTGGTCATGGGGGGCCTCGGTACTGTATGCTGAGTCTAAAGACAGTTTCACCCGTTTTCTGATTGCTCGGTTCTGTACCAGTGCAGACATGTCAAACAGTGAATGGCTGTACCTCTACTGTATCCATGCTCAATGAATGAAATCGGTAACAAATGAATATATGTCTAGTTATACGAAAAACGAGTGGTTTATCGACTCATCTTCATTTGCAGATTTAGAGGCAGCTTCGATATTCGTTTTACAGACGGGTTTTTTTTTTTGAATATGGGTCACACACATGCCACAGCAACAAAACATCTCTAGAGATGAGGCTATAGATCACCTTTCCATCCTGCAGGTTTTCCTCCCAAAGCCTACGGCACCAACGGCGACCCCTGCTGGCCGGGAGAGCAAAAGCTTACAGCACCTGGTATTCCCAGGCAGTCTCCCATCCAAGTACTAACCAGGCCCGACGCTGCTTAGCTTCCGAGATCAGACGAGATCGGGCGTGTTCAGGGTGGTGTGGCCGTAAGCGAAAGCCCCGGCGCCTGACTCGCTACTTGAAGCTGTGTGTGGCGGGGGTTCCGTGCCCCCCGAGCGGGACTGAAGGATCGTTCGTGTGCAACTCTTTGGAAAGGAGCTGCTTTCCAAATCGCATTGCGTGCCTGGATGTTGGCGAATGCGCTCCCTTGTGTTGGCTCGTCCCGCACTAGAGGAGGACAAACAATCTGCACGGAGGAGCACCAGGCAAGTCTTCACCAGACAAGAACCTCCAGTGCACAGCACTCTGGAAACATTTCGGGGCTTTCGCGTGTTTATTTCAGCACGTAAAGCGCACCGGTCCAACACGTCGGCCGGGCGCGCGGCGCCTCCGCCCTCTTGTGGCCTTGCGGCGTCAGAGCAAGAGGCTCCTTCTCGCTGCCCTTCCGCTGTGTTGCAGGGCCCCGAGAGGGAACCCGGAGCGCGCACTTTGTGGGGGGCGGGGGACCGCGTTCGCGCTCTGCCCCCGGTCTCTTGCGCGAGTACTAAATCTCACGGACAGGGGGGCCTCGTCATTGATTGTTACAGGTGAGACGGGGATTAGGAGGAGACCCCGACTGATGTGTAAAGGGGAGCACTAACACCAGAGGGACACCCCCGGCGTCTCTTTTTGAGAGACGCCCTGGGGTTTCCTAATGGCCAAGGAGGGTCGGGACCTCGGTTTGACGCCTCCCCCGAAGGACGGCGCCTGTTTGTGCAGCAGAGTGTCGCCATCAGGAGGCTGGGGCGTAAGAGAGCCACACAGCCCGCAGGGTGAGCGCTCCCTACTGGTCCCAGTCACACCTCTTGCAGGAGCAGCAGCAACCGGAGCTTTTCCGGGGTGGAATCTCCCATCCGGGTGCCGGCCAGGCTCACACCTGCTGGGCTGCCCCGGGGGTGAGCCCAGTCGAGAGTCGCAGGGCCAGATCTAGTCACCGGGGAGAAACGATACAAGTGAAGGATTGCTCGGCTCTCGGCACTTGAAAAGACCGACAAATGTCTCGTTCCCGCCGGAGCTGAATGTACCCGCATGTGTGGTGTCGTCTTCTTCCCCCGCCCCGCTGTGTTTGCTGTATTGTCTCTGAAGCCGGCCCCCCCGAGACGAGACGGGCTGTTCCTGTGCCCCAATTAACACTTTACAGGTGCCATTCCCCGGCATTGTGGCCATTGTCGGTGCTCACACGCGATAAGATAAGGCGGAGGAGAGCGGGGCATGCCCAGCGGCAGACATTCAAGGAGGGGGCAGTGCGAGGTGAGGTGAGGTGCGACACGCCGGAGCCCCGACACAGCTAATGCGGAGCACTTGTTGGACTGGCATCGAAAGGACGTGTGCGCACGGAGCGAGCCTTCCCTGCGGCGGAGCGCGGGAACTTTCTCCCCCCCTCCCGCTGCAGGGGTTGTGTGCACTGCAGCGGTGCCGAGAGAAAAGCACAGAAGGCAGCAGGCTCTGGAGAGCAGGTAAGAGACGGAGCCTTGTGGGCAGGCGAGCAGGCCCGTTTTTTGGAAATTGCTGAAAAGGTTTGTTCGGTGTGTGGCAGGCGCACGTCGCGAGCTTGCGTGGCGATCTGCCGGTCTGGAGTTATGCAAATGATGCCGAATTGCATCCCGAGACATGCTGCGAATGCGCAACGGCGACTGCAGATGTGTAGGAAACGGCGCGCTCGTTTTCTCATTTTGCCCACACTTTTGAGTGTTAGTGTGGCGTGTGAGTGTGTGAAAGAGTGGGCCCAGCAGGAGGCGGTGGCGTGCGGGGCGAGGAGGTGGCCTAGGCTGCGCGATTTGTGCTGTGGGTGCGGGCTGCTTGCAGGGGCCTGTTTAACTCATACTTACCTGGCAGGGGAGATACCTTGATCAAGAAGGAGGTTCACCCAGGGCGAGGCTCGGCCATTGCACTCCGGCTGTGCTGACCCCTGCGAATTCCCCAAATGTGGGAATCTCGACTGCATAATTTCTGGTAGTGGGGTACTGCGTTCGCGCTCTCCCCTGATGTGCTTGGTCCAAAATCAGATACGGGAGGGTTAGGACACCACGAGCTGTGTGGCTACGGAAGGATCCCGGTTCGACAGGAGTGGACGCCGCTGCTGGTTCTCGCTGGCTTTTAGTTAGGGGTCCGGAGAAGCATCTCAAGCTAGTTCCACTACTCCTTCCGGACGTTCATTCCCTTTTCAAAGTCAGTCGTTTTGCTGTAGTCTGCGTTCTTTAGGCTGATTATCGAGGTTAGCCTTTATTTGGTCATGGGGGGCCTCGGTACTGTATGCTGAGTCTAAAGACAGTTTCACCCGTTTTCTGATTGCTCGGTTCTGTACCAGTGCAGACATGTCAAACAGTGAATGGCTGTACCTCTATTGTATCCGTGCTCAATGAATGAAATCGGTAACAAATGAATATATGTCTAGTTATACGAAAAATGAGTGGTTTATCGACTCATCTTCATTTGCAGATTTAGAGGCAGCTTCGATATTCGTTTTACAGATGGGTTTTTTTTTTTGAATATGGGTCACACACATGCCACAGCAACAAAACGTCTCTAGAGATGAGGCTATAGATCACCTTTCCATCCTGCAGGTTTTCCTCCCAAAGCCTACGGCACCAACGGCGACCCCTGCTGGCCGGGAGAGCAAAAGCTTACAGCACCTGGTATTCCCAGGCAGTCTCCCATCCAAGTACTAACCAGGCCCGACGCTGCTTAGCTTCCAAGATCAGACGAGATCAGGAGTGTTCAGGGTGGTGTGGCCGTAAGAGAAAGACCCGTCGACTGACTCGCTACTTGAAGCTGTGTGTGGCGGGGGTTCCGTGCCCCCCGAGCGGGACTGAAGGATCGTTCGTGTGCAACTCTTTGGAAAGGAGCTGCTTTCCAAATCGCATTGCGTGCCTGGATGTTGGCGAATGCGCTCCCTTGTGTTGGCTCGTCCCGCACTGGAGGAGGACAAACAATCTGCACGGAGGAGCACCAGGCAAGTCTTCACCAGACAAAAACCTCCAGTGCACAGCACTCTTGAAACATTTCGGGGCTTTCGCGTGTTTATTTCAGCACGTAAAGCGCACCGGTCCAACACGTCGGCCGCGTGCGCGGCGCCTCCGCCCTCTTGTGGCCTTGCGGCGTCAGAGCAAGAGGCTCCTTCTCGCTGCCCTTCCGCTGTGTTGCAGGACCCGGAGCGCGCACTTTGTGGGGGGCGGGGGACCCCGTTCGCGCTCTGCCCCCGGTCTCTTGCGCGAGTACTAAATCTCACGGACAGGGGGGCCTCGTCATTGATTGTTACACGTGAGACGGGGATTAGGAGGAGACCCCGACTGATGTGTAAAGGGGAGCACTAACACCAGAGGGACACCCCCGGCGTCTCTTTTTGAGAGACGCCCTGGGGTTTCCTAATGGCCAAGGAGGGTCGGGACCTCGGTTTGACCTCTGTTTGTGCAGCAGAGTGTCGCCATCAGGAGGCTGGGGCGTAAGAGAGCCACACAGCCCGCAGGGTGAGTGCTCCCTACTGGTCCCAGTCACACCTCTTGCAGGAGCAGCAGCAACCGGAGCTTTTCCGGGGTGGAATCTCCTATCCGGGTGCCGGACATGCTCACACCTGCTGGGCTGCCCCGGGGGTGAGCCCAGTCGAGAGTCGCAGGGCCAGATCTAGTCACCGGGGAGAAACGATACAAGTGAAGGATTGCTCAGCTCTCGGCACTTGAAAAGACCGACAAATGTCTTGTTCCCGCCGGAGCTGAATGTACCCGCATGTGTGGTGTCGTCTTCTTCCCCCGCCCCGCTGTGTTTGCTGTATTGTCTCTGAAGCCGGCCCCCCCGAGAGGAGACGGGCTGTTCCTGTGCCCCAATTAACACTTTACAGGTGCCATTCCCCGGCATTGTGGCCATTGTCGGTGCTCACACGCGATAAGATAAGGCGGAGGAGAGCGGGGCATGCCCAGCGGCAGACATTCAAGGAGGGGGCAGTGCGAGGTGAGGTGAGGTGCGACACGCCGGAGCCCCGACGCAGCTAATGCGGAGCACTTGTTGGACTGGCATCGAAAGGACGTGTGCGCACGGAGCGAGCCTTCCCTGCGGCGGAGCGCGGGAACTTTCTCCCCCCCTCCCGCTGCAGGAGTTGTGTGCACTGCAGCGGTGCCGAGAGAAAAGCACAGAAGGCAGCAGGCTCTGGAGAGCAGGTAAGAGACGGAGCCTTGTGGGCAGGCGAGCAGGCCCGTTTTTTGGAAATTGCTGAAAAGGTTTGTTCGGTGTGTGGCAGGCGCACGTCGCGAGCTTGCGTGGCGATCTGCCGGTCTGGAGTTATGCAAATGAGGCCGAATTGCATCCCGGGACATGCTGCGAATGCGCAACGGCGACTGCAGATGTGTAGGAAACGGCGCGCTCGTTTTCTCGTTTTGCCCACACTTTTGAGTGTTAGTGTGGCGTGTGAGTGTGTGAAAGAGTGGGCCCAGCAGGAGGCGGTGGCGTGCGGGGCGAGGAGGTGGCCTAGGCTGCGCGATTTGTGCTGTGGGTGCGGGCCGCTTGCAGGGGCCTGTTTAACTCATACTTACCTGGCAGGGGAGATACCTTGATCAAGAAGGAAGTTCACCCAGGGCGAGGCTCGGCCATTGCACTCCGGCTGTGCTGACCCCTGCGAATTCCCCAAATGTGGGAATCTCGACTGCATAATTTCTGGTAGTGGGGGACTGCGTTCGCGCTCTCCCCTGATGTGCTTGGTCCAAAATCAGATACGGGAGGGTTAGGACACCACGAGCTGCGTGGCTGCGGAAGGATCCCGGTTCGACAGGAGTGGACGCCGCTGCTGGTTCTCGCTGGCTTTTAGTTAGGGGTCCGGAGAAGCATCTCAAGCTAGTTCCACTACTCCTTCCGGACGTTCATTCCCTTTTCAAAGTCAGTCGTTTTGCTGTAGTCTGCGTTCTTTAGGCTGATTATCGAGGTTAGCCTTTATTTGGTCATGGGGGGCCTCGGTACTGTATGCTGAGTCTAAAGACAGTTTCACCCGTTTTCTGATTGCTCGGTTCTGTACCAGTGCAGACATGTCAAACAGTGAATGGCTGTACCTCTATTGTATCCGTGCTCAATGAATGAAATCGGTAACAAATGAATATATGTCTAGTTATACGAAAAACGAGTGGTTTATCGACTCATCTTCATTTGCAGATTTAGAGGCAGCTTCGATATTCGTTTTACAGACGGGTTTTTTTTTTTGAATATGGGTCACACACATGCCACAGCAACAAAACATCTCTAGAGATGAGGCTATAGATCACCTTTCCATCCTGCAGGTTTTCCTCCCAAAGCCTACGGCACCAACGGCGACCCCTGCTGGCCGGGAGAGCAAAAGCTTACAGCACCTGGTATTCCCAGGCAGTCTCCCATCCAAGTACTAACCAGGCCCGACGCTGCTTAGCTTCCGAGATCAGACGAGATCGGGCGTGTTCAGGGTGGTGTGGCCGTAAGCGAAAGCCCTGGCGCCTGACTCGCTACTTGAAGCTGTGTGTGGCGGGGGTTCCGTGCCCCCCGAGCGGGACTGAAGGATCGTTCGTGTGCAACTCTTTGGAAAGGAGCTGCTTTCCAAATCGCATTGCGTGCCTGGATGTTGGCGAATGCGCTCCCTTGTGTTGGCTCGTCCCGCACTGGAGGAGGACAAACAATCTGCACGGAGGAGCACCAGGCAAGTCTTCACCAGACAAAAACCTCCAGTGCACAGCACTCTGGAAACATTTCGGGGCTTTCGCGTGTTTATTTCAGCACGTAAAGCGCACCGGTCCAACACGTCGGCCGGGCGCGCGGCGCCTCCGCCTTCTTTTGGCCTTGCGGCGTCAGAGCAAGAGGCTCCTTCTCGCTGCCCTTCCGCTGTGTTGCAAGACCCGGAGCGCGCACTTTGTGGGGGGCGGGGGACCGCGTTCGCACTCTGCCCCCGGTCTCTTGCGCGAGTACTAAATCTCACGGACAGGGGGGCCTCGTCATTGATTGTTACAGGTGAGACGGGGATTAGGAGGAGACCCTGACTGATGGGTAAAGGGGAGCACTAACACCAGAGGGACACCCCCGGCGTCTCTTTTTGAGAGACGCCCTGGGGTTTCCTAATGGCCAAGGAGGGTCGGGACCTCGGTTTGACCTCTGTTTGTGCAGCAGAGTGTCGCCATCAGGAGGCTGGGGCGTAAGAGAGCCACACAGCCCGCAGGGTGAGCGCTCCCTACTGGTCCCAGTCACACCTCTTGCAGGAGCAGCAGCAACCGGAGCTTTTCCGGGGTGGAGTCTCCCATCCGGGTGCCGGCCAGGCTCACACCTGCTGGGCTGCCCCGGGGGTGAGCCCAGTCGAGAGTCGCAGGGCCAGATCTAGTCACCGGGGAGAAATGATACAAGTGAAGGATTGCTCGGCTCTCGGCACTTGAAAAGACCGACAAATGTCTCGTTCCCGCCGGAGCTGAATGTACCCGCATGTGTGGTGTCGTCTTCTTCCCCCGCCCCGCTGTGTTTGCTGTATTGTCTCTGAAGCCGGCCCCCCCGAGACGAGACGGGCTGTTCCTGTGCCCCAATTAACACTTTACAGGTGCCATTCCCCGGCATTGTGGCCATTGTCGGTGCTCACACGCGATAAGATAAGGCGGAGGAGAGCGGGGCATGCCCAGCGGCAGACATTCAAGGAGGGGGCAGGGCGAGGTGAGGTGAGGTGCGACACGCCGGAGCCCCGACGCAGCTAATGCGGAGCACTTGTTGGACTGGCATCGAAAGGACGTGTGCGCACGGAGCGAGCCTTCCCTGCGGCGGAGCGCGGGAACTTTCTCCCCCCCTCCCGCTGCAGGAGTTGTGTGCGCTGCAGCGGTGCCGAGAGAAAAGCACAGAAGGCAGCAGGCTCTGGAGAGCAGGTAAGAGACGGAGCCTTGTGGGCAGGCGAGCAGGCCCGTTTTTTGGAAATTGCTGAAAAGGTTTGTTCGGTGTGTGGCAGGCGCACGTCGCGAGCTTGCGTGGCGATCTGCCGGTCTGGAGTTATGCAAATGAGGCCGAATTGCATCCCGGGACATGCTGCGAATGCGCAACGGCGACTGCAGATGTGTAGGAAACGGCACGCTCGTTTTCTCGTTTTGCCCACACTTTTGAGTGTCAGTGTGGCGTTTGAGTGTGTGAAAGAGTGGGCCCAGCAGGAGGCGGTGGCGTGCGGGGCGAGGAGGTGGCCTAGGCTGCGCGATTTGTGCTGTGGGTGCGGGCCGCTTGCAGGGGCCTGTTTAACTCATACTTACCTGGCAGGGGAGATACCTTGATCAAGAAGGAGGTTCACCCAGGGCGAGGCTCGGCCATTGCACTCCGGCTGTGCTGACCCCTGCGAATTTCCCAAATGTGGGAATCTCGACTGCATAATTTCTGGTAGTGGGGGACTGCGTTCGCGCTCTCCCCTGATGTGCTTGGTCCAAAATCAGATACGGGAGGGTTAGGACACCACGAGCTGCGTGGCTGCGTAAGGATCCCGGTTCGACAGGAGTGGACGCCGCTGCTGGTTCTCGCTGGCTTTTAGTTAGGGGTCCGGAGAAGCATCTCAAGCTAGTTCCACTACTCCTTCCGGACGTTCATTCCCTTTTCAAAGTCAGTCGTTTTGCTGTAGTCTGCGTTCTTTAGGCTGATTATCGAGGTTAGCCTTTATTTGGTCATGGGGGGCCTCGGTACTGTATGCTGAGTCTAAAGACAGTTTCACCCGTTTTCTGATTGCTCGGTTCTGTACCAGTGCAGACATGTCAAACAGTGAATGGCTGTACCTCTATTGTATCCGTGCTCAATGAATGAAATCGGTAACAAATGAATATATGTCTAGTTATACGAAAAACGAGTGGTTTATCGACTCATCTTCATTTGCAGATTTAGAGGCAGCTTCGATATTCGTTTTACAGACGGGTTTTTTTTTTTGAATATGGGTCACACACATGCCACAGCAACAAAACATCTCTAGAGATGAGGCTATAGATCACCTTTCCATCCTGCAGGTTTTCCTCCCAAAGCCTACGGCACCAACGGCGACCCCTGCTGGCCGGGAGAGCAAAAGCTTACAGCACCTGGTATTCCCAGGCAGTCTCCCATCCAAGTACTAACCAGGCCCGATGCTGCTTAGCTTCCGAGATCAGATGAGATCGGGCGTGTTCAGGGTGGTGTGGCCGTAAGCGAAAGCCCCGGCGCCTGACTCGCTACTTGAAGCTGTGTGTGGCGGGGGTTCCGTGCCCCCCGAGCGGGACTGAAGGATCGTTCGTGTGCAACTCTTTGGAAAGGAGCTGCTTTCCAAATCGCATTGCGTGCCTGGATGTTGGCGAATGCGCTCCCTTGTGTTGGCTCGTCCCGCACTGGAGGAGGACAAAGAATCTGCACGGAGGAGCACCAGGCAAGTCTTCAGTGCACAGCACTCTGGAAACATTTCGGGGCTGTCGCGTGTTTATTTCAGCACGTAAAGCGCACCGGTCCAACACTTCGGCCGGGCGCGCGGCGCCTCCGCCCTCTTGCTGCCCCTGCAGCTGCTTCACTTTTCCCTTTAGTTGCCATCGATTTTTTTGTAGTGCTATACAGATGCAGCCATTCAAAGTGCGCGGTAAAGACACCGCAGTACAGATACCGCAGGTAAGATGACACGCGATACCGCGGTGCGTGATTGGTTGACCGACAGGGGCACTCGTGGTCCGTTGGTCTGTCGTAGAAAGACTTACTGTACTGTAAACGTCTTTACTGTGCCCGTTGTAGATATTGAATTTTACCACTGAAGGGAAATCTTAGTAGCTGAGCATAAAAAGAATAGGAGCATACTGTAACGCGTGTGAAGGCCATAAACGATATTAATTTTGGAACGTAAACATACAGTATATGGCTGGTCTTGGTACTTTAAAGAAAAAAATACGCACCAGTATTCCATTTCTCCCTAAACATTGTAAGCTTCGAAGTCTTTAACTAACGTGATACCGGAGTCAACAAGCATACTTTTAGAATTTGATTAAAAGGGAATATAATATGGAATCGCGTATCTCAATAATTTAATAACGGTATGATTATATCCGTGTACTGCGGCAGAGCTATGTAGGGCTGTTTCGCCTGCCTGATCATGTGAGCTCCCTTGTAGCCTACTGGTCTAGGTGCGTGACCACCAGCTGGTAGGTTGGGTGTTCGAATCCAGCTGGTACTGGACTTCTCATTTTTATTTATTTATTTTTTAATCGCGTAACATAAACATATTACCGTATGCAAACTGTACTGTATACAGTATGTATATGTATATTTAATGTCTTAACTGTGCCCGTTTAATTGAATTTAAAAAACATATTTAACACGAACATTAAGCTGCTTACATCTTCCGCCTGAGAACAGTCACCCGTTGCTACCCAACGCAGAATGGTGATTGGCTGACACCATCTGACACCCCTCTGATTGGAGAAAAAAGACGTGCTGGTGTGCTATACCAGGAAGAGGATTCTTTCCATTCAAAACGTGTATTTTAAAAGTTTAAGAAGTAAAAACCTTACAGCGTACACAGATTTCTAAACTGATCAGGATCGTTATCTTTGTCTCATGCATAATAATGTTCACCGCTCTGTCCAGCAAATTAATAATAAACTTTATTTTATATAGCTTTTTAAACGAATAAGTAATTAGATTGCTCATAAACCTAATCACTTGCTTTTTCTTTTTATTTAGGCTCAGATTTCAACTATAGATCGTATTATTAATAACCATAATAACAACCAACCAACAAAAACAACCATATAAACATAATACCAACCAAAAACATAGATAACAACCACAATACAAAATCAAATAATCAAACCATTTTACACTCGCAAAGTCATCCAATTATCATAATCCCGCCCCTTATGCAAAACCAAACCTTCCTCCCATCCCAGTTTATCCTGTTTATCATAAACAAAATCCACCTCAATTTTCAACATAAAGCATTACACAAAATCAATACCTCAACACTCCATACTCAACAACGATAATTCACAAACAGCCAGAACATGTAACTACACATTCCCAAACATACCTACTTTCCATAGCCCCGCCCCTTATGCAAAACCAACATCCCTCCCCTGTTCTCTCTCTCCCCTGGCGGTTGTAATTGTTTTTATTTTCAAATAAATTTTAGCAAAGTCATGTATTTTAAAAATCTTAAGATTTTTCTATTTATGTCTTTATTTAGTGGTTTCATTAGTGACAAAGGCTAAACTTTCTTGGAAAAATGTCTTTTATGTAAACCATGTTTGCTATTAATTCATTCAGGGCTAAAATATGTTCATTGTCTTCTAATGAAAGAAGGGTTCCTTTCGCCGTAGTCGAGAGCCTAGCCTTTAACTAGTAAGTACTGTATTTACTGGGTTTTTGAGGGGGGGGGGGGTGTCTTTCGCTGGAAATCTCGCCTCCTACTTTGAAAATACCCGTGAAACCGGTTCAATTCGTCACAGCCAGCACTCCTGCAGAGAGTTGGGTTGTACTTGCAGTGTATACAGTACACGCGTTATGCTCTTCGTTAATGTCTGTGAAGTTTTATTTAATCTCTGAGCCATACTGATTCTTCTGGAAGCACACCAGTATTCCACTTTCTCCCTAAACATTTTTAGGATCAGAGTCTTACATGTGGTTATTTCGAAAACGTTTGTACGTGCTCCTTCTTACCATGTTACTGTTTACCGTTACTGACCATATTAAGTTTAAGTGCCTGTGGGCACTTTTACTGTCCGTGGGGGGTGGACCGTCTTTCATTAGAAGGTTAGTCTGTTCTACTTTGAGAATGTAGGGGGGGGGGTGGGAAGTGCCCGCGGTCATTTAATTAGTATTAAAATCTTAGTTATCTTTCTAGTTCACAGGTTTGCATGCATAATTTAATTTTGAAAGCCACTGAGACATCAGGTACTACTGTTGTATTTATGAAAAAGAAACAAAACAAAAAACATACTAACAACTGTGCCATCCTACTCCTTAGTTAATACATTTTATTATTCATAAACAGTTAACATTGTTAGCAAAATATTTTGAATTATATTTAACCCTATTTTTTCTTTAGTTTTGTATTTAACTTATTATATGATAGTCAGACTTAATGTATATTAATGTATATTTGAACAATGAAAATATATTTTTACAAGATTTTACATTAAGCACTTAAAATGAATATGGTTAATAATAGTAAACTGTAACATGCTGTAACAAGATCGGTTAAACTTCGAAGAAAATCCTTTCAGAGAAAATGTTTCAGGTGTGAAGAACAAACCTGTTCCCACACACCCTGCCCCCACTACCATTAGAATATACACAAACATTTTAGCATTTCATTCAGAAGACCCTCACACCTGAAGAGTGCTGGCTGTGACGAATTAAACCGGTTTTACAGGTTTCAATCACAGATTGGGACTCAGTAAAGTAACACACAGCGCCAGTGGATTTGATAATACTGTACCTAACCAAAATCCGCAATATGGAAACAGAACCTGTGTAATTGTTGATAGATGATGTACTCGTAACATTTTTTCAAGACGAACTACAACATTTAAAAAATGACTTGTATGTACTTGATATCTCTAATCAATCCACGGGTCCCAGCACAAAACGAAAGTAAAACGCATACCGTTTCGCGCTTCTTATTAGTTGCTCAAAAGTAATTTGACCGTATGAAATGCATAATATAAACCTAGAAACATATACGTGAGCAGTACTTAAGCACTGTAGTATCGGTGTTAAGACATACCTCTCAAATACTGTAAATCAAGTTAAAAATATCTCAAGAACGATTCTGGTCGTAATGAAACCATGTTTCGTGTATGTTTTCTTTTTCATCTTGAAATAACTCATTTCTAAATACCTTTTTCACTGTTAACATCTTGTAGCAACTTTGCGACAAAATATACACTCTGACAGTTCATCCTGCTACCAACATTAAATAAAACAAATCTTAAGATTTCTATATTTATGTCTTTATTTAGTGGTTTCATTCGAAGCTTACAATGTTTAGGGAGAAATGGAATACTGGTGCGTATTTTTTTCTTTAAAGTACCGAGACCAGCCATATACTGTATGTTTATGTTAAGATTTCCCTTCAGTGGTAAAATTAGATATGAATATTCAATACTTAAACGGGCACAGTTAAGATTGTATACAGTACAGTTTGCATACGGTAATATGTTTATGTTACGCGATTAAAAAATAAATAAATAAAACTGGAAGGTCCAGCACCACCATTATGTTTATATGGTTGTTTTTGTTGGTTGGTTGTTATTATGGTTATTAATAATACGATCTATAGTTGAAATCTGAGCCTAAATAAAAAGAAAAAGCAAGTGATTAGGTTTATGAGCAATCTAATTTCTTATTCGTTTAAAACGCTATATAAAATAAAGTTTATTATTAATTTGCTGGACAGAGCGGTGAACATTATTATGCATAAGACAAAGATAACGATCCTGATCAGTTTAGAAATCTGTGTACGCTGTAAGGTTTTTACTTCTTAAACTTTTAAAATACACGTTTTGAATGGAAAGAAATCCTCTTCCTGGTATAGCACACCAGCACGTCTTTTTTCTCCAATCAGAGGGGTGTCAGATGGTGTCAGCCAATCACCATTCTGCGTTGGGTAGCAACGGGTGACTGTTCTCAGGCGGAAGATGTAAGCAGCTTAATGTTCGTGTTAAATATGTTTTTTAAATTCAATTAAACGGGCACAGTTAAGACATTAAATATACATATACATACTGTATACAGTACAGTTTGCATACGGTAATATGTTTATGTTACGCGATTAAAAAATAAATAAATAAAAATGAAAATGAAAATGAAAAGTCCAGTACCAGCTGGATTCGAACACCCAACCTACCAGCTGGTGGTCACGCACCTAGACCAGTAGGCTACAAGGGAGCTCACATGATCAGGCAGGCGAAACAGCCCTACATAGCTCTGCCGCAGTACACGGATATAATCATACCGTTATTAAATTATTGAGATATGCGATTCCATATTATATTCCCTTTTAATCAAATTCTAAAAGTATGCTTGTTGACTCCGGTTTCACGTTAGTTAAAGACTTCGAAGCTTACAATGTTTAGGGAGAAATGGAATACCGGTGTGTATTTTTCCTTGTGATATTTTAAGCTCTAGTTGAATGATAGGTGTCGCATTTTAAATCATTTTCGTAGCTAGAAATTATGAAACGCCCTGTTAAAAGCAAGGAAGTTTTTATGCCCCGTTGAAGTAAAACAAAATGCCTGACAAAGTATGGCTTGGACAGATTCCAAGTGCTTGTACAAATGTGCTAAAGAAATTATACTTTGAGTATACAGCTTGTCCAAAGTCATCCATTATTAATACTATTAGTAATATCTTCAGTAAAGGCTTTGATGCATAAATATTTCTGATAAAGGTAGGTTGTGTACTTCTGTCCAACTGAGCAATCTTGCTTTCATAATATATACCAACATTTTAATGACTGATGATTAACATGCTGTAATACACAGTTCCAAATTAAAGGCTCAAATGCTGTACATGAGAGGTTAAGCTCCCCCTGGCGGTTTTACAAGGCGACGCCGGATAGTTAGTCACTTGACACACGTGACACACGTGATACCGCGTGATACTGCGTGATACTGTGACACGCCCACCGGGGTATGCCGCGAAATACCTCACCCATTTTGAATGGCTGCATCTGTACATATACGATTGAGGTATCTTAGAGTTCTCCTTCGAAGACCCAGCACTCTCTTTTCTTTTCCCAGTGTTACTCATATCGGACTTTTTAAACCTAAAAAAAAATCGTTTTTTTTTCTTTCAATTATAACTGAAGTTTAAACAACTAGTGTTAAGTCCTTATTTTTCTGTAGTCAAAAAAAGCAAAAATTAACATTCAGGTCATGAAAAACTCAAAAAAACTCCCCAACCACTAAACTTTACCTCCCACCTGAGCGCCATCTTGAACGCCCCTACCACCAGAGAATGCTCACGATTTCGGAAGCTGTCTCCGGGACGTGCTGATTCCACACATCCTGAATAAATCATGATATTGTTAGTTGCTGTAGCTAGACGTTCAAATGAGTTTCATGGCCAGATGGACTGTTTCCTCCAGCGGTATAGTATTGCAGTGAGACAGCACGATGCCTGCAAGACTATGTCACGCTAAACGCCACAGATTGTGTTTGTCCGTTCGTGTCAGTCGTCCCGCAGCCACGGGAAGTGGGACACAAACATGCTGCAATGCTTTCAAGACGTTAGGATTTGTTTGTGCAACATCCAAGAGGAGTACTTGTGGCTTGAATGTGAACTGTACGTGCCCGCCCCCTTTCCTCTGTAGTGCATGAGTTCCTCCCGGCATGCCCTTCGTCATTGTTCTGTCATCTTGTATTTAAAGGGTTGTATTTCTGCTGCTGAAAATAAGCAACGGTTTTCTCACAACGCCCTTTGTTCCCAACGGAGCCCTTGTCTGTCATGAAATTCTTCAAAACCTCAAGCTAGAAGAAGAAGAAGACGACAAATATGAAGCGTTATAGCAACGACATGCCATGAGACGATCGATAACGATTTCCATAGGATCCCCGCGGTTGCCTGGCAACCGTCAGCTTTGCGCAGTGGCAGTATCGTAGCCTGTGAGGTTTAGCCGAGGCGTGATTATTGCGTGATTATTGCTAGTTGAAAACTTTTCCCAATACCCCGCTTCCGCCGGTTTGCAATACAATCGGCGAAAGCAATTTTTGACAGTCTCGTCAGAGACTGAGCAAGGTGTTTAAAGACAGATTTGGTCACGGTGATATCATGGTAGAAAGAAACGAACTTGTTACGTGTCAACAGAAACGCTCTTTAGCTCTTTCAGCTTTATGTCTGTCAAACGTTAGGTTGCGCTTCTTCATGCTGCATCGTCGGCATGAGTGGAGCATTTTAAACGTCTGTACTTACTGCGCCCCATAAGAAATCGTTTGTCCCCATTCAAAAGAGATTGTGCGATGTCCTGCAGCGTTCGCAAAGCAAACCTTTGACAGTTTGAAAAGAGGAATTTATTCTGCTTCCTCTGCGTGCAGTAGTTACAAAGTTGAACGTCTTTACACGATCTGCTGCAGTTTTCAGTGGGTGGGCTTTGTCAAATGGCTTGGAAAAACGCACTGTGTTTCTGCTCGGGAAACATCATGAGCAGTGTCCTGCATGTTTTCTGTGTATAGCTGTCTTTTAACGCATACAGAATTCATTCGAAATCATTGATTTCTCCAATTAACAAGGGTCTCTTTTTGAACCTGCCAGAAGCATTCTTTCAATGTAACAGATTTACTCCGGGGAAGGGCAGCATGACATTGAGAGTAGCTCAAGCTTTCAGCACCTTTATCTGACTGCATGTATGCAGACACTGCTCAGAATCCCCTGTAAGATTCTCCTTCAATTCCGTTTTGCAGTGCTTTAGCTCTTTCAAAAGGCTTCGCTTTGCTAGTCACAATCCAAGGCTCATGACAGCATTTGAAAACATTCGTAACTGCGTTGGCCGGGAATCGAACCTGGGTTAACTGCTTTGAAGGCAGCTATGCGCAACACTGGCTCGCTCCAGAATAAATCTCACGTCGAGGGCATATTTTTTTCCATTTTACCGTGAGTCGGGCTCAGCTGCACAGAGGAGAGAGCAGAGCAATGAGGTCACGGGGACAGGGGAGTCACACGCTGGCGGTTTGAATACGCGGAAGATCACTGAGGGATCCACAGTATATGGACTCTCCGTGCGCCATCAGTCCGCACTCCGGACTCTGAATCCTGCCATCCGAGTTAAGATCTCGGCGGAACCTGAGGCGCAGTTCCTTCTTAAAACGTAATCTGGTGAGCATTTCTAGAATCGTACTTGTATAGATGCAGCCTTTAATGTGTTGCTAGGTTAAAATTGATGACTTCTTGTATTTCAGTAGGCAACTGCCCTCTTGATTTCGGATTTAATTTCTTTATTACAGGGGCGCTTTTATGAAGACAGAGTCATGTTCAGGTACTTTGCTTGATGGAGGAAGCTCATTTCGGACTCTGTGATCTGCTCACCTGGAAAGGTCTGCTATACTACTACAAGAGAGAAGTAGAGTCTGGAAGAAGGGACGATTTTATGATGCTTTGGAAGATAATGTTTTTTTTTTCTTATACTGAAAATGAAAGGTAGTTGTTTCTATATGGACTCAGTCTTTGGAATTTGTATATATATATTTCAGTGATCCCTCAGCCATTCCTTCTGTATTGTAATTCAATTTCTCTTTTAAAATTCCTTCCCCACTTCTAGGACCTGCAGTTGCTGAACTCCACAATGGCTTCTATTGGAAAGTCTGTGACTGAGACCAAGTAAGTGTTCACTTTTTTATGAAACCATTATTTATTTAGGAGCAATGAGCAATTCTTATATAAATGCAATAAAATCATTATGCTCAAACTATGAGAGAGAAAATTAAGGATAATTTAAGAAATCAGTCTTAGCTTGTTTCTATACACAGATGGTATTATTTATTTTCAAAGGAAACCCGCGAGGATTCCCCTGGTGTGCAAGATGTGCCTGAATACTCTTGATCAGCTTCCTGCTCACTTGAAGAGGGCGTGTATGAAGCACGCCACGGCAGAAAAGATCAGGATGGCCTCTCAACAGGCGAGGGAGGACATGATGAATCACCTGAAGAACGGGGTCATCGTGGATTACCACAGAATAGAGATCGTGTCTGGTGAGGCAAACAGGATAGTGGTTGTAAGACTGCTAGAGTCCTTGGGCCTTTTTGTACATGGGAAGCCTGAAGACACATTGGCAAGGTGAGATATTTTTAATCTGTAAGGCTTCTGTAGTTTCTTTTTGAAATCATTGTTACAACATATTATGTAAAAGCATGTTGAAAAGAATCTACCTGCATTCCAGCGGCCCTGAGCAAGAAGCCGCAGTCCAGGAGGAAGAGATGCCAGAGGCTGCTCTAGAAACTGAAACAGAAGCGGATAAGGAAGGGGAAGATGTGAGCTCTGAAGAACTCTATCAGCAGTAAGACTTTTTATTTTTCAGATGTATCTATTTTTTACTAAAATTCTAATTTGTCTTATAGGTATAAAATGTTTAAACCGGTGTTTTATATCCTTACAGGCCCTGAGTAGTTAAAAAGTATCAGCAGGCCGGAAGAGAGTGGCCCAAGCTGGACTCTATAGAAAGCACTCCCTGGATGCTCCTCTCCTGATTGGATTCAAACAGTACCTTACCAAGGATCTGGGAGTGGCAAATTATTCTCAGGAGGTATTTATTTTTTAAAGGCATTTAAAATTAAGCAATGGTATCTTCATTGTAAATGTTTTTATTTCTTAGCTTAAAATTCACCCATGTGAAATGATGTCAGCCATAAACATCATGACTCTATATTTCCTACCTGAATCTATTCTACTTAAATTATTACATTATACACAATTTGAGTTCATTTTAAAAAGTAAAAGGTAATGAAAGGAATGCATTTTCATAAGAAAGATAATACCGATATGCATGTGATAATCTTCCTTATATCATGTAGTGCATCATTTGGACACTTTGTGGGCTTCAAATACAAAGAAAATCATGTTCTATGGTACAAGATAAATACAAAACTTAAGCTTTTATTTTAATTAGATTTCTTTATAAAGCATAAGCAATCATTTATTACATCGCTTCTTGAATTAAATCTTTTGACAAGAGGTAAGACTTCTGTTACATTTAAACCCATGTTTAGCTGTGTTTTTTAGATTTAACTGAACCAATTTCTGTGTGTGATAATGTCCTTGAATTCTGACAACATCACACTAAATTACATGATATAAAACAGCTAATGTTTCTAGAGATAAAGTTTCTGAGATGCTTCTAATTACTTTTTATTACCAGGGACAGTTTAATTCACCTTGTACAGTACTGTAAGACCAAGATGCTTTTTTTAAAAGTTATTTAACATTTTATAGAACTTTGTCTACTATGGCAACATGATGTGCTTGGTGAAACTTGGAAAAATACTGCTTGGCCACTTATCTTAAGATAAAGATAGGATAAAGGTTTATCTTTTGCACCTACCTGACCCCCAGGGAAGGCCAATGCTTTCTAAGTTGATGGTTCCCTACAGTAGACTGTACTTTAATTTCAAAGGTAATGTATATTGACCCAAATCAGTTTTGGAATCCAATCTACTGACGAGATGGAGCACATCCTTTTTTCAGGATTTTAGCATCATACGTTTGGTATATTTAGTCCCTAATGCTGAAAGAAATGATCATAGAACATTTGGACACTTTGTGGGCTTGAAATACAAAGCAAATCATGTTCTATGGTACAAGATAAATACAAAACGTAAGCTTTTATTTTAATTAGATTTGTTTATAAAGCATAAGCAATCATTTATTACATTAATATATGTGAAAATAACATTTTAGCATCATATGTTTAGTATATTTAGTCCCTAATGCCAAAAGAAATGATCATTTGTTTAACATGCACAGGTCTGTCTCAAAGGATGCAGTACTCCTGAAGGGTCTCAAACCCTACATTTCGGATGCCTAGCTGTATCCCTCACATGTGGCACCTCAGAATGACTTCTAACCTTACCTGTGGTGTATTCAGTCCCTATTGCTCAATGCACGGTGTACATACTGCATACATGTGTCTTGAGAATGAGGAATGGGCCCCTGAGACAGTCATTTGCCTGTTTCACAAACAGGGACCTGGACCTAGACCTGGCCCGTACAGGGCTCAAACCCGCGACCTTGGCGTTATTAGCACCACGCTCTAACCAACTGAGCTAACCAGCCTCACGACAGTGCTCCTCTCTGTGCTGCAAAAAATCAAACTCAGGGAATTTCTTTTGTCCTCCTTTGAATAGAAAGCCGTGTAATCAGTGTACGGGCTTTCTCGTGCAGTTTCATGGTTCTTGTAACCCAAATCCTACACTGGCCTGAAGTGCCCCCCCATTTCACAGCATTTTTCAGCTGATTTAAAATGTACCTAAAGGAGAAGCATTATTGAAGACCATCAATTACCAAGAGCTTTTGTCAAAGGTTTTGGTGGTCATTTTGAATGACCACAGAGCGCTGTGACCTCGGTTTTACATCTCATCCAAAAGACAGCGCCCTTTTACAACACAGCATCTCCGTCACTATACTGGGGCATTGGGACCCGCACAGACCTCAGGGTGAGCGCCCCCCCGCCGGCACCATTAACACCGCTTCCAGCTGGAAGCTTTGTTTTTCCCTGTAGCTCATCCTCATCCAGGTACTGACCTGGCTCACACCTGCTTAGCTTCAGTGGGTTTTCAGTTGCGAGTTGCAAGGGGATGCAAGTGATGGAGCCGCTCGCTGCAAAAGCCACTGCATTGGCCGGGAATCGAACCCGAGCCTCCCGCGTGGCAGGCGAGAATTCTACCACTGAACCACCAATGCTCAGTGCCTGGGCCTTCAAAAAAGACGCTTTTTTGGTGCTCTGTGCAAAACGCGTCGACATCTGCTTCCAGCTGCAAAATGCCATTTGCGGACGCTGAAGAACTTATTTCTAAGGCAGCGGGTACAAGCGATTGGGCGTTTTAAAACCACCAGGAACAGCAAAGAGGCGCGCTTCTTTGCTTGTGCCGAAACACACCGACTGAAAGCGGACAACGTAGTCGGCAGGATTGGAACCTGTGCGGGGAGACCCCAATGGATTTCTAGTCCATCGCCTTAACCACTCAGCCACGACTACAGCAAGCCTCACTGCCGCTGCGTTCTTGCTACAATCTTACCTGGATCGCGAGGCGCCGGCGGAAGCCTATTTCAAAGTCGTTCTCCGTTTCAAAAAAACATTTCCAAAATACAAGCCTTGCAGACAGACACACCTCAGAGGACTTAAGGGTGGCTTCATGTCGGAATGATAAAGTCTCCCCGTCCGGACATGAAAATGCCACTTTGTTACACACAAAAAAAGAATCAACAACAGAGAAATGCCCACAAGCATTTGAAAAGCCGCACCACGTCGCACTTGAAATAGCTCTTACATTAGTGGTAGACACAGGAATCGCCTTTTTATTTACGCTCTTACCAACGCGATGGAAAGCAAAACAAAGCAAAGCAGAGCAAAACAAAACGAACAAACGAAAACCCTCACGTCCTGCACTTGCATATAACGCCGTTACGTGCCCAAGCGGTATTGTACGTCATCCTAGCACTGCACCCCGGGTCGTACGGTATATGGGAACGAGCACACGCCACGAATCATCTCGAATCACTCCCTACAGCTGTAAGGCGCCTTGAAGCGTGCACCCCCAACATTCTTCTTTGCGCATCTGTGAAAGGTAAACTCTTGAGCAAACTCTGAACCAGCTCTAAGGAAACTAATCCGATTAGACGTTACTTTGACTCATCTTCTTACGCTCAGTGCCGGATTGCTCAAACTCCAGCTAGGGTTAGGGTTAGCATTCCCACGCTACTTAGACACTTTGTTTACGCTCAGTGCTGGATTTTGGGAACTTCAGGACGAGTGGGAATTTTCTCCTATCTGTCCATTCTGTTTTGTTTTGGAGACTCTTGGCTGCCTATGTTGTTCAGTGCACCGTGAAGGAAACATTTTCCAAAACTGTGTCAGCTCAAAAGTTGTAAGAAAACCTCTCCAGGTGCTTTAACTCTCTTCATTTTTGTCATTTAATGTGACACTCGATGTATAACTGGAGCCTCACATATGCAAATGGTGAGGCTCCAGTTCGACACCCAGTTCCACACCACTTTACAGTATATGACAAAAGCATGGCAGACTGTGCCGGACCAGCTGGTAACTTCCGCTTATTTTGACCATATTAAACATTGGAAATCTTCCCACTTGCATTTGTGACACTTGATTTTGGCTCCACCTAAGACACTCTTAAATCTTCAAACACTTTTCTCTTCTCCCGCAACACACTTGTCTGTCGGCACTATGTGGCAGCGTTGCATGACAACCCATCTCACCACGGAAAGGAACCTAACAGCTTTGGTAAGAGAGTAGAATTACCTGAAGAACTGCTTTCCATGGAAGCAGGACCAAGCGATGTAGCATTTTTATAGTACCAGGAAAGGAGAAGCGGCACTTCGCCTTTGCCGCACAGGCACAAGGTGACGTGCGGCAGACGCCGTAGTCGGCAGGATTCGAACCTGAGCGGGGAGTCCCCAATGGATTTCAAATCCATCGCCTTAACTACTCGGCCACGACTACAGCGAGCTCGCCGCCGCCGCATTCCTCCTATAATCTAACACGGAGTGCGAGGTGGCTGCGGAAACCTTTTTAAAGTCGCTCTCTGTTAAAAAAAAAACCTTTCACAAGATACATGCCGGCAGACAGACACGCCTCAGAGGGTTTAAGGCTGGCTTCACGTTCAAATGATAAAGTCTCCCCGTCCGGATGTCAAAATGCAACTTTGGCAGACAGAAAAAACATCAACAAACCACAAATGTGGACAAGGATTTTACAAGCTGCACCACACTGCACTTTCAAAAGCATTTACATTCGTGTTAGACGCAGGAATTGTCTTTGTTTTGCGCGCTTACGAACGCCATAGAAAACGAAACAAAACAAAAGCCCTCAGCTCCTGTACTTGATTATAACGCCGTTACGTGTCGAAGCAGGAATTTACGTCATCTTACCACTGCAACATGGGGAATAGAAGGAAATGAACACACGCTACGAATCGTCTCAATCACTCCCTAGAGTCGTAAGGCACATTGAAGGGTGCACCCCCATCATTAATCGTTGGGCCTCTGTAAAAGGAAAGCTGTTGAGCAGTCTTTGAAACAGCTCGGATGAAACACTTGATTGCTTCCATGTGCATCTGGAGCCCACTTCTTATTTTCACTTCACGCCGCCCAAAGCATTTCTAAAACAGGAGATTCGCGTTTGGGAATGCGCCCTGCCCTACAAATAAAACAGGTCTACGGGTCTGAAACCTGCTCCACGGAAAACAGTTCTGTTGCGCTTTTGATCAAAGGGAGATTCTCTGTTCTTACTTTTTGATTACATAACACCCAAAGGGGCTTCTTTGGAGCTGGATTCCAACCAGCATCCTAAAGTTTCTTGGCGGTATCCTTTACAGTCCTCTGTTCGGTCGACAAGGAACAGAAGGGGGCAGCTTTCCTCACACATACAGTGCAATGTACTGTAGTGTTCCCCTTCATTGAATTCGCAGTTCTGCATCAGACCTCTAACTCGTTTCCTTAGCTTGGATTTAAGCCACGAAGCAGGCTTCTACTGTATAAACGTCTAGAGGAATCACAAACTATTTGAGAGGCCATCATCCCAGGGGGAACTGACAAAGTCTATCCCTAAACACCTAGCGCAGTCTCTCGAGAGACTGTCAAAAATCGCTTTCTCCGTTTGTGCTGCAAGTAAGTGAAAACGCGGTCTCAACCCAGAGCCACTTGGCAGCAGCGGCACGTAAATACTGTTACTACCACTGCTCGATACCAACGTTAGCCTACTATACCATGTTCAGCCACCGCTAGAAAATGTAAGGCTCTAGTACTGGAGCAAACAGAAGGAGAGCCAACGTCAAACGTAGAGAGCGACGAGGAGGGGATTCGAACCCATGCGTGCAGAGCACAATGGATTAGCAGTCCATCGCCTTAACCACTCGGCCACCTCGTCGATGAAACTGGGCTGTCCAGACATGGGTTGGCGCGCTCCAGATGATCTTTTTCTTTTTTTTTCCCTCGTACTCAAGGGTCCTTTTCCTGTTCCACATGCGATTTCAACATTTTCCTTGGGAGATGTCAAGCCAGCAAGCCACTGCTGTGGTTCAGTGGCCATTGTGGAGTTCAGTGGCCCTGTTGTACACAGAAAGCACATTGAGCTCCTTGGACATGAAAAGTTCCAGATAAAAGCCATTTGTCATCCTTTCTCTTGGTGTCGATGTTGCTATTGTATGTAAAGGTGGCAACTTGCTCAGCGAGCAGGCGGAGCACACACCGAATGCAGATGTGTCTGAGTGGTGTGTCCAAGTGGCTGCAAAAGGACAACACTACCGGGGCGCCGTTGCTTAGTTGGTTAAAGCGCTTGTCTCTTAAACAGGAGATCCTGAGTCCGAATCCCAGTGGTGCCTTCTTTGTTCTGTCTTCTCGAACAGAACTGGTCCTTACAGACAACCGCCTACGGCTAGACTTAATTAAATGCAAGTATTCATTTCCTGTCTTTAACGCGACTTGTTTTTCTTAAAATGGATGGAACTTGCAAAACATGAAATACAAACATTGCTAATCAGCGCTAGCGGCTGGCAAAAAAAAAGAAGTCAGCAATGTTTTTTTTCTTTAACCTTAACCCTGCTAATGGAGAAGAGTTAAACGACCGAGTCTATGCAGCTTAAACGGTGCTCATGTCGGGTTCTTAGCTGAAAGGGTGGTAAATCACGCTCACCCCAGTCCTTAATCTTTTAAAAGGATACAATATTGAACCTAGTCGCCACATCACATACATCCTGTTCAACGATAAAAAAGTGACATCTATCCTCGATCCAGAGTAAATCCCACGATGAGGGCATATTTTTTTCCACTTTACCATGAGTCGGGCTCAGCTGCACAGAGGCGAGAGCAGAGCAATGAGGTCACAGGGACAGGGGAGTCACACGCTGGCGGTTTGAACACGCGGAAGATCACTGAGGGATCCACAGTATATGGACCCTCCGTGCGCCATCAGTCCACACTCCGGACTCTGAATCCTGCCATCCGAGTTAAGATCTCGGCGGAACCTGAGGCACAGTTCCTTCTTAAAACGTAATCTGGTGAGCATTTCTAGAATCGTACTTGTATAGATGCAGCCTTTAATGTGTTGCTGGGTTAAAATTGATGACTTCTTGAACTTCAGTAGGCAACTGCCCTCTTGATTTCGGATTTAATTTCTTTATTACAGGGGCGCTTTTATGAAGACAGAGTCATGTTCAGGTACTTTGCTTGATGGAGGAAGCATATTTCGGACTCTGTGATCTGCTCACCTGGAAAGGTCTGCTGTACTACTACAAGAGAGAAGTAGAGTCTGGAAGAATGGACAATTTTATGATGCTTTGGAAGATAATGTTTTTTTTTTCTTTGAAATCGAAATGAATCAGAATATCAGTGCAAAAGACAAACTCTTGGTTTGGTTTAAAGAGATATGGTTTTAAAACAGACAAAATGTAGAAAACAGGTGTTTCTCACTTTTGGAAAAGAATGGACCGGGGGTAATATTTTACTAGGTGCAGTGCTGATCTCACTGGGTTACAGTCCTGCAGTGTCACACCAGGGCCAGTGGCGCAATGGATAACGCGTCTGACTACGGATCAGGAGATTGCAGGTTCGACTCCTGCCTGGCTCGGGTCGTTTTTAAACGCATGGGGCTACTCCCTAAGTAGTCTGTGCTACTTACTGCATTGTAATCGTACCCAGTAAGAGATTTCCTTCATGTAAATGAACTGCACCTGAGAGCTTCAGAAAAACACCTGGGCTCAGTACGGTGCTGAGAGCTCAGCGTTGCTGTTCTAATTAGCACGCACTGCATCGGCTATGAGCCCGAACTTTTCAATTATTCCGATCAGTAAGTCAACACGTAGTCCACATGAACGGTAGAAATATTCTCTTGTCTGTCTCTTGTTTGTATAGAACTGAATGTCCCTGACAATGTACTGTTAGTTTTAATTGAAGAACGGCATTTGTGTTCAAATATACCAGACAAGTTTATGTAACTGCTCATGCGACACTCAGTTGTAATTAGTCAAGAAATAAAGTCGAACAATAGCTGCGGGTTTGATTCTGAACGTATGAGATTGCAGCGCCTTTTACTTCCATTGACAAATGATAGAGATTCGAAGAGAGATCCTTCAGACCAGCAAGCAAACCCACGGCTATTTCGGTTTTCTATCTAGGCAACGTTGGTGTCTGCAATAGCATACATGAAAGCGTGATGCAATTTCTGTGGCTACATTTGTTGCACATCATGCACAGTAAGAGTGTTTCTAACACCAAATAAAAAGTCAACAATTAGCGAACTTCTCCTCAGTTAACCCACTGAAACCCTTGCTGTTAACAGTTCTTTACTGCGTGCTTTACCAGCACCTACATATCGTGTCGGTTCTTTCAGCTTTATTCATTAGGTTTTCAAAGGCATAAGTAGAGCACCAGAGGTGCGAACGCAAAATGTGTAGTTATCTGAAGAATTGATTTCCATGGCAGCGGGTCCAAGCGATTTCGCGTTGTTATAGTACCAGGAAAGGAAAAGCGGCACTTCGCCTCTGCCGCGCAGGCACAAGGCGACGTGCGGCAGACGCCGGAGTCGGCAGGTTTCGCACCTGCGCGGGGAAGCCCCAACGCATTTCGAGCCCATCGCCTTAACCACTCGAGCACGACAAATGCGAGCTCGCCGCCGCCGCATTCCTCCTATAATCAAACACGGACTGCGATTTGGCTGCGGAAACCTTTTTAAAGTTGCTCTCCGTTAAAAAAAATACCTTTCACAAGATTCGTGCCGGCAGACAGACACGCCTCAGAGGGTTTAAGGCTGGCTTCACGTTCAAATGATAAAGTCCCCCAGTCCGGATGTCAAAATGCAACTTTGGCAGACAGAAAAAACATCAACAAACCAAAAATGTGGACAAGGATTTTACAAGCTGCACCACACTGCACTTTCAAAAGCATTTACATTCGTGTTAGACGCAGGAATTGCCTTTGATTTGCGCGCTTACGAACGCCATGGAAAACGAAACAAAACTAAAGCCCTCAGCTCCTGCACTTGATTATAATGCCGTTACGTGTCGAAGCAGGAATTTACGGCATCCTACCACTGCAACACTGGGAATAGAGGGAAATGAACACAAGCTTTGAATTGTCTCTAATCAGTCCCTACAGTTGTAAGACGCCTGGAAGCGTGCACCCCCATCATTAATCTTTGCGCATCTGTGCAAGGTAAACTCTGGAGCAGTCTCTGAAACGGCTCAAAGGAAACACGTGATTGATTCCATATGCATCTGGGGTTCATTTCTTATTTACATTTAATTCAAGGGAAAGGCTTGGGTCAGTTTCAGACGGCCTCCAACAGCGAGATTCAAGCGCCCCACCTTCAGCCCAATCTGCGCCGCCAGAACGACAACGGCTCCTCTGGTCTTTGGGGTGCGGTTGTGACCCCGTAACCTAAAGTGTTGGTGGCAGACAAATGGAGACTAACAGGTGATGTCCTAGGACATGACTACATTGTGACACTCGGTGGGGATGGTGACCATTGCTTGGAAAAGAGTGCGAGGCCCCTTTAGAAAAACATTTTGTTAACAGGCATTCTGCCTCAGCCTAAACACCTATAGCTTGCGAAGCGCATGCTATTAGACAGGCACCTCTGCAAGACCTTAAGAGTCTCTTAAACTAGTGATAGTAAGGTGTTCCCAATGGGCGATGTTTGGCTTTCAAATCATCTCTCTGTGGAAGCGCCGAGATGCAGCTGTTTAAGGCTTAGAAGCAGCTGACTGTTTCACTACCTAGCTGATTACTGTCAGTCAGGGAGCTCAGAGGTGAAAAGCCTGTCTGAGAGACAATTCGCCGTCGATGAGTTCAATATGTTCCGTACCAGCTCGGCGCAACTGAGATCATCTTGGTAGCCGTGTAGCTCAGATGAGTGAGAGCGTGTGTGTATGTACCACCGTGATTGGATGCCGGTCCTTCTCAGGTCACAGTAAACCTTCTGCTGCCTAACTTCCCTAATTTTGGGGATCCCTTTGAAAAAGCAAAGGAAAAAAAACTGGCTCTTCATCAGCATGATCGACCTCACCCAGTGTGGCGCAGTGGCCTAATGGCTAAGACACTGGCCTCCTAAGCCAGGGATTGTGGGTTTGAGTACCATCTGGGGTGCTCCTGTCCCATTTTGAGCGTACAAATGTCCTTTTGATTTGCAAAGCTACAACCCCACCTTACTCAGTGAGCGTCTCTTCTTTTCTCTCACATACAGTTGGGAGAAAAACTTTTGTAAACAGCCCTTCGGAATGATGTGGATTTCTGCATGAATGGCTCCTAACATGTGATCTTATCTTTATCTAAGTCATAATAATTAATAAAGAGAGTCTGATTTAACAAACAACACACGCCCAACATTTGACATTGCTGTTTCTTTATTGACCAAATGGTTAAACAATCAAGGTCATTGATGGAAAAAGTACGTGAACCCTTATATTAAGGAGCTAGTGGAACCTCCTTTATGACAAAAACCTCAATCCCCACTTTCTGTAGCGGCTGGTCAGACCTGAGCAGCGGTTAGGAGGTATTTTGGCCTATTCCTCTATGCAAAACTGTTTCAGTTCATGTATATTTTTGGGATGTCTTGCGCTGAACGGCCTGCTTCAGATCACGCCACAGCACTTCAATGGGATTGGGGTCAGGACTCTTACTTGGCCATCCCAAAATACGGAATTTCTTCTGTTTCAGCCACTCTGTTGTTGATGTACTCCTTTGTTTTTGTCATGCTGCATAACCCAGCCTCTTTCGAGTTTTAGATCACAGGCAGACACCCTGACATTCTGCTGTAGAATTTCCTGATACATCTTGGAATTCATCGGTCCCTCGATGATTGCAAGCCGTACAGCCTCCGCCATGTTTCCCAGGTGGGATGAGGTTTTGGAGTTGGTATGCAGTGTTTTGTTATCTCCAAACATAACGCTGTGCACATTTACCAACAAGTTCAACTTTTGTCATGTCTGTCCACAGAACATTGTTCCAGGAGTTGCTGTGGAACATCCATGTGGTCTTTAGCAAACTTGAGAGGGGCAGTGGTGGTTTTTTTTGGGGGGAGAGCAGTGGTTTCCTCCGTGGTGACCTCGCATGATCACCGCTCCTGTTCAGATTTCTTCTTATGGTGGACTCATGGACACAGACGTAAGACAAAGTCAACCACCTGTTCGCTAGATCCCATCCCCACTCAGCTAGTCAAAGATTCCCTCGAAGGACTGGCAGGACCTATAATTAGTATGATGAATGCATCGCTTGCGTCAGGCGTTGTACCTGATCAATTTAAGGTAGCGGTTGTTAGACCGCTCCTTAAGAAGTCAAATTTGGATCCACAAGTTCTTAACAACTACAGGCCTGTCTCAAAGGTCCCATTTCAATCTAAAAGTTTTGAGAGAATAGTTGTTGCCCAATGTCAATCGTATCTGGATTCAAATAATATACTTGAGAAATTTCAGTCTGCTTTCTGAAACTGCATTAACGAGAGTCGTAAATGATATTCTCTTAGCTACTGATGTGGGGAATGCAACAGTGCTTGTGCTTCTAGATCTTAGAGCTGCCTTTGACACGGTTGACCTCTCTGTTTTGTTACACAGGCTTGAGTTTGAGGTTGGCTTATCTGGAACCGTCCTTCAGTGGTTTACTTCACATTTTACTCATCGTTTTCATTATGTTCAAATATCTAATAATTGTACTGCTTCATCAACGTCACCAGTTCAATTTGGGGTACCAGACGGATCAGTGCCGGGGCCAATATTGCTCTCTCTCTCTACATGCTGCTGCTAGGTAGGATAATACGAAAAAATAATATGAACTTTCATTCATATGCTGATGACACTCAAATAAACATTTTGTTCACACCAAACGACAACTTTTCTATTATCACTTTAGTTAAATGCATTAATGAAGGAAAGACTTGGATGTGTGAAAACTTTTTGTTACTCAACTCTGAGAGAACTGAGGATCTGTTGATCGGAGGCAACAATACTGATAGGACTACTATAACTTCAGCACTTAACTCAGAGGATTTAAACATTTGCCTCAAAGAGACAGCACGTAACCTAAGTGGCATATTAGACACAAGGCTCTTAACAACTTGCATTGTTAAGTGCCTTGAGACAACCTTGTTGTGAAAGGTGCTATATAGAAATACATTGATTTGAACTGAATTGACAATGTAAAATGTTGTGTGTGTTGTTTGTTAAACAAGACTGTCTTTATTTATTATTATGCGTCAGATGAAGATCAGATCACATTTTAAGAGCCAATCATGTAGAAATCCAGATCATTCGCGTTTTAAAAGTTGCGGGAAAAGCAAAACAGGTGCTTTTCCTTTGTTGCGCAGACACACGACGACACCGTAGGCGGCAGGACTCGAAGCTTCGCAGGGAGACCCCGATGGCTTTCTAGTCCATCGCCCTAACCACTCGGCCACCGCCGCCGCCACTGCCTTTTTGATGCAGTCTAACATAGAGTGCCGGGCAGCGGCGGAAACCTTTTTCAAAGTCGCTTTCCGTTTAACAACAACAAAAAAAACTTTCACAAAATGCATGCTAGCAGACAAATGCGCCTCAGAGGACAAGGCTGGCTTCAAGTTGGAATGATAAAGTCTCCCCGTCCGGTCAGGAAAAGGGAACTTTGTTAGACAGAAAGAAGGAAGTAACAATAACGGAGAATTGTGTGCAAGGATTTTAGAAGCTGCGCAGCCCTGCAGTTTCAATAGCCCTTTTATTCGTGTTAGATGCTGGAATTGCCTTTTTTTGACGCTCTTACGAATGCGATGTCAACGAAAACAGAACAAAGCACAAAAAACCCTCAAGTCCTGCAGTTGGATAGAATGCCGTTACGCGTCCAAGCCGTATTTGACTTCATCCTACCATTGCAACACGGGGCGTATATGGAAACGAACACACGCTACGAATTGTCTCTAATCAGTCCCTACAGTTGTAAGGCGCCTGGAAGCGTGCACCCCCATCATTAATCTTTGCGCATCTGTGCAAGGTAAACTCTGGAGCAGTCTTTGAAACGGCTCAAAGGAAACACGTGATTGATTCCATGTGCATCTGGGGTTCATTTATTTATTTACATTTAATTCAAGGGAAAGGCTTGGGTCAGTTTCAGACGGCCTCCAACAGCGAGATTCAAGCGCCCCACCTTCAGCCCAATCTGCGCCGCCAGAACGACAACGGCTCCTCTGCTCTCCGGGGTGCGGTTGTGACCCTGTAACCTAAAGTGTTGGTGGCAGACAAATGGAGACTAACAGGTGATGTCCTAGGACATGACTACGTTGTGACACTCGGTGGGGATGGTGACCATTGCTTGGAAAAGAGTGCGAGGCCCCTTTAGAAAAACATTTTGTTAACAGGCATTCTGCCTCAGCCTAAACACCTATAGCTTGCAAAGCGCATGCTATTAGACAGGCACCTCTGCAAGACCTTAAGAGTCTCTTAAACTAGTGATAGTAAGGTGTTCCCAATGGGCGATGTTCGGCTTTCAAATCATCTCTCCGTGGAAGCGCCGAGATGCAACTGTTTAAGGTTTAGAAGCAGCTGACTGTTTCACTACCTAGCTGATCACTGTTAGTCAGGGAGCTCAGAGGTGAAAAGCCTGTCTGAGAGACAATTCGCCGTCGATCAGTTCAATATGTTCCGTACCAGCTCGGCGCACCTGAGATCATCTTGGTAGCCGTGTAACTCAGATGAGTGAGAGCGTGTGTGTGTGTACCACCGTGATTGGATGCCGGTCCTTCTCAGGTCACAGTAAACCTTCTGCTGTCTAACTTCCCTAATTTTGGGGATCCCTTTGAAAAAGCAAAGGAAAAAAAAAACTGGCTCTTCATCAGCGTGATCGACCCCACTCAGTGTGCCCCAGTGGCCTAATGGATAAGGCACTGGCTTCCTAAGCCAGGGATTGTGGGTTTGAGTCCCATCTGGGGTGCTCCTGTCCCTTTTTGAGTGTACAAATGTCCTTGTGATTTGTGAAGCTGCAACCCCACCTTACTCAGTGAGCGTCTCTGCTTTTCTCTCAGTTGGGAGAAAAACTTTTGTAAACAGCCCTTCGGAATGATGTGGATTTCTGCATGAATGGCTCCTAACATGTGATCTTATCTTTATCTAAGTCATAATAATTAATAAAGAGAGTCTGATTTCACAAACAACACACGCCCAACATTTGACATTGCTGTTTCTTTATTGACCAAATGGTTTAAACAATCAAGGTCATTGATGGAAAAAGTACGTGAACCCTTATATTAAGGAGCTAGTGGAACCTCCTTTATTGACAAAAACCTCAACATCCAACAAACCTCAGCATCCGCCATGCTTCCCAGGTGGGATGAGGTTTTGGAGTTGGTATGCAGAGTTTTGTTATCTCCAAACATAATGCTGTGCACATTTACCAACAAGTTCAACTTTTGTCACGTCTGTCCACAGAACATTGTTCCAGGAGTTGCTGTGGAACATCCATGTGGTCTTTAGCAAACTTGAGAGGGGCAGTGGTGGTTTTTTTGGGGGGGAGAGCAGTAGTTTCCTCCGTGGTGACCTCGCATGATCACCACTCCTGTTCAGATTTCTTCTTATGGTGGACTCATGAGCACAGACGTAAGACAAAGTCAACCACCTGTTCGCTAGATCCCATCCCCACTCAGCTAGTCAAAGATTCCCCTGAAGGACTGGCAGGACCTATAATTAGTATAATGAATGCATCGCTTGCGTCAGGCGTTGTACCTGATCAATTTAAGGTAGCGGTTGTTAGACCGCTCCTTAAGAAGTCAAATTTGGATCCACAAGTTCTTAACAACTACAGGCCTGTCTCAAAGGTCCCATTTCAATCTAAAAGTTTTGAGAGAATAGTTGTTGCCCAATGTCAATCGTATCTGGATTCAAATAATATACTTGAGAAATTTCAGTCTGCTTTCTGAAACTGCATTAACGAGAGTCGTAAATGATATTCTCTTAGCTACTGATGTGGGGAATGCAACAGTGCTTGTGCTTCTAGATCTTAGAGCTGCCTTTGACACGGTTGACCTCTCTGTTTTGTTACACAGGCTTGAGTTTGAGGTTGGCTTATCTGGAACCGTCCTTCAGTGGTTTACTTCACATTTTACTCATCGTTTTCATTATGTTCAAATATCTAATAATTGTACTGCTTCATCAACGTCACCAGTTCAATTTGGGGTACCAGACGGATCAGTGCCGGGGCCAATATTGCTCTCTCTCTCTACATGCTGCTGCTAGGTAGGATAATACGAAAAAATAATATGAACTTTCATTCATATGCTGATGACACTCAAATAAATATTTTGTTCACACCAAACGACAACTTTTCTATTATCACTTTAGTTAAATGCATTAATGAAGGAAAGACTTGGATGTGTGAAAACTTTTTGTTACTCAACTCTGAGAAAACTGAGGATCTGTTGATCGGAGGCAACAATACTGATAGGACTACTATAACTTCAGCACTTAACTCAGAGGATTTAAACATTTGCCTCAAAGAGACAGCACGTAACCTAAGTGGCATATTAGACACACCTGAAGAAGGCTCCACGGCCGAAACGTTGTGTTCTCTTTCTTCTTTTTTTCAGCATGGAATAAACCTATTACTTGTTCCATATTAGACACAAGGCTCTTAACAACTTGCATTGTTACGTGCCTTGAGACAACCTTGTTGTGAAAGGTGCTATATAGAAATACATTGATTTGAACTGAATTGACAATGTAAAATGTTGTGTGTGTTGTTTGTTAAACAAGACTGTCTTTATTTATTATTATGCGTCAGATGAAGATCAGATCACATTTTAAGAGCCAATCATGTAGAAATCCAGATCATTCGCGTTTTAAAAGTTGCGGGAAAAGCAAAACAGGTGCTTTTCCTTTGTTGCGCAGACACACGACGACACCGTAAGCGGCAGGACTCGAAGCTTCGCAGGGAGACCCCGATGGCTTTCTAATCCATCGCCCTAACCACTTGGCCGCCGCCGCCTTTTTGATGCAGTCTAACATAGAGTGCCGGGCAGCGGCGGAAACCTTTTTCAAAGTCGCTTTCCGTTTAACAACAACAAAAAAAACTTTCACAAAATGCATGCTAGCAGACAAATGCGCCTCAGAGGACTTAAGGCTGGCTTCAAGTTGGAATGATAAAGTCTCCCCGTCCGGTCAGGAAAAGGGAACTTTGTTAGACAGAAAGAAGGAAGTAACAATAACGGAGAATTGTGTGCAAGGATTTTAGAAGCTGCGCAGCCCTGCAGTTTCAATAGCCCTTTTATTCGTGTTAGATGCTGGAATTGCCTTTTTTTGACGCTCTTACGAATGCGATGTCAACGAAAACAGAACAAAGCACAAAAAACCCTCAAGTCCTGCAGTTGGATAGAATGCCGTTACGCGTCCAAGCCGTATTTGACTTCATCCTACCATTGCAACACGGGGCGTATATGGAAACGAACACACGCTACGAATTGTCTCTAATCAGTCCCTACAGTTTTTAGGCGCCTGGAAGCGTGCACCCCCATCATTAATCTTTGCGCATCTGTGCAAGGTAAACTCTGGAGCAGTCTTTGAAACGGCTCAAAGGAAACACGTGATTGATTCCATGTGCATCTGGGGTTCATTTATTTATTTACATTTAATTCAAGGGAAAGGCTTGGGTCAGTTTCAGACGGCCTCCAACAGCGAGATTCAAGCGCCCCACCTTCAGCCCAATCTGCGCCGCCAGAACGCCAACGGCTCCTCTGGTCTTTGGGGTGCGGTTGTGACCCCTTAACCTAAAGTGTTGGTGGCAGACAAATGGAGACTAACAGGTGATGTCCTAGGACATGACTACATTGTGACACTCGGTGGGGATGGTGACCATTGCTTGGAAAAGAGTGCGAGGCCCCTTTAGAAAAACATTTTGTTAACAGGCATTCTGCCTCAGCCTAAACACCTATAGCTTGCAAAGCGCATGCTATTAGACAGGCACCTCTGCAAGACCTTAAGAGTCTCTTAAACTAGTGATAGTAAGGTGTTCCCAATGGGCGATGTTTGGCTTTCAAATCATCTCTCTGTGGAAGCGCCAAGATGCAGCTGTTTAAGGCTTAGAAGCAGCTGACTGTTTCACTACCTAGCTGATTACTGTCAGTCAGGGAGCTCAGAGGTGAAAAGCCTGTCTGAGAGACAATTCGCCGTCGATGAGTTCAATATGTTCCGTACCAGCTCGGCGCAACTGAGATCATCTTGGTAGCCGTGTAGCTCAGATGAGTGAGAGCGTGTGTGTATGTACCACCGTGATTGGATGCCGGTCCTTCTCAGGTCACAGTAAACCTTCTGCTGCCTAACTTCCCTAATTTTGGGGATCCCTTTGAAAAAGCAAAGGAAAAAAAACTGGCTCTTCATCAGCATGATCGACCTCACCCAGTGTGGCGCAGTGGCCTAATGGCTAAGACACTGGCCTCCTAAGCCAGGGATTGTGGGTTTGAGTACCATCTGGGGTGCTCCTGTCCCATTTTGAGCGTACAAATGTCCTTTTGATTTGCAAAGCTACAACCCCACCTTACTCAGTGAGCGTCTCTTCTTTTCTCTCACATACAGTTGGGAGAAAAACTTTTGTAAACAGCCCTTCGGAATGATGTGGATTTCTGCATGAATGGCTCCTAACATGTGATCTTATCTTTATCTAAGTCATAATAATTAATAAAGAGAGTCTGATTTAACAAACAACACACGCCCAACATTTGACATTGCTGTTTCTTTATTGACCAAATGGTTAAACAATCAAGGTCATTGATGGAAAAAGTACGTGAACCCTTATATTAAGGAGCTAGTGGAACCTCCTTTATGACAAAAACCTCAATCCCCACTTTCTGTAGCGGCTGGTCAGACCTGAGCAGCGGTTAGGAGGTATTTTGGCCTATTCCTCTATGCAAAACTGTTTCAGTTCATGTATATTTTTGGGATGTCTTGCGCTGAACGGCCTGCTTCAGATCACGCCACAGCACTTCAATGGGATTGGGGTCAGGACTCTTACTTGGCCATCCCAAAATACGGAATTTCTTCTGTTTCAGCCACTCTGTTGTTGATGTACTCCTTTGTTTTTGTCATGCTGCATAACCCAGCCTCTTTCGAGTTTTAGATCACAGGCAGACACCCTGACATTCTGCTGTAGAATTTCCTGATACATCTTGGAATTCATCGGTCCCTCGATGATTGCAAGCCGTACAGCCTCCGCCATGTTTCCCAGGTGGGATGAGGTTTTGGAGTTGGTATGCAGTGTTTTGTTATCTCCAAACATAACGCTGTGCACATTTACCAACAAGTTCAACTTTTGTCATGTCTGTCCACAGAACATTGTTCCAGGAGTTGCTGTGGAACATCCATGTGGTCTTTAGCAAACTTGAGAGGGGCAGTGGTGGTTTTTTTTGGGGGGAGAGCAGTGGTTTCCTCCGTGGTGACCTCGCATGATCACCGCTCCTGTTCAGATTTCTTCTTATGGTGGACTCATGGACACAGACGTAAGACAAAGTCAACCACCTGTTCGCTAGATCCCATCCCCACTCAGCTAGTCAAAGATTCCCTCGAAGGACTGGCAGGACCTATAATTAGTATGATGAATGCATCGCTTGCGTCAGGCGTTGTACCTGATCAATTTAAGGTAGCGGTTGTTAGACCGCTCCTTAAGAAGTCAAATTTGGATCCACAAGTTCTTAACAACTACAGGCCTGTCTCAAAGGTCCCATTTCAATCTAAAAGTTTTGAGAGAATAGTTGTTGCCCAATGTCAATCGTATCTGGATTCAAATAATATACTTGAGAAATTTCAGTCTGCTTTCTGAAACTGCATTAACGAGAGTCGTAAATGATATTCTCTTAGCTACTGATGTGGGGAATGCAACAGTGCTTGTGCTTCTAGATCTTAGAGCTGCCTTTGACACGGTTGACCTCTCTGTTTTGTTACACAGGCTTGAGTTTGAGGTTGGCTTATCTGGAACCGTCCTTCAGTGGTTTACTTCACATTTTACTCATCGTTTTCATTATGTTCAAATATCTAATAATTGTACTGCTTCATCAACGTCACCAGTTCAATTTGGGGTACCAGACGGATCAGTGCCGGGGCCAATATTGCTCTCTCTCTCTACATGCTGCTGCTAGGTAGGATAATACGAAAAAATAATATGAACTTTCATTCATATGCTGATGACACTCAAATAAACATTTTGTTCACACCAAACGACAACTTTTCTATTATCACTTTAGTTAAATGCATTAATGAAGGAAAGACTTGGATGTGTGAAAACTTTTTGTTACTCAACTCTGAGAGAACTGAGGATCTGTTGATCGGAGGCAACAATACTGATAGGACTACTATAACTTCAGCACTTAACTCAGAGGATTTAAACATTTGCCTCAAAGAGACAGCACGTAACCTAAGTGGCATATTAGACACAAGGCTCTTAACAACTTGCATTGTTAAGTGCCTTGAGACAACCTTGTTGTGAAAGGTGCTATATAGAAATACATTGATTTGAACTGAATTGACAATGTAAAATGTTGTGTGTGTTGTTTGTTAAACAAGACTGTCTTTATTTATTATTATGCGTCAGATGAAGATCAGATCACATTTTAAGAGCCAATCATGTAGAAATCCAGATCATTCGCGTTTTAAAAGTTGCGGGAAAAGCAAAACAGGTGCTTTTCCTTTGTTGCGCAGACACACGACGACACCGTAGGCGGCAGGACTCGAAGCTTCGCAGGGAGACCCTGATGGCTTTCTAGTCCATCGCCCTAACCACTCGGCCACCGCCGCCGCCACTGCCTTTTTGATGCAGTCTAACATAGAGTGCCGGGCAGCGGCGGAAACCTTTTTCAAAGTCGCTTTCCGTTTAACAACAACAAAAAAAACTTTCACAAAATGCATGCTAGCAGACAAATGCGCCTCAGAGGACAAGGCTGGCTTCAAGTTGGAATGATAAAGTCTCCCCGTCCGGTCAGGAAAAGGGAACTTTGTTAGACAGAAAGAAGGAAGTAACAATAACGGAGAATTGTGTGCAAGGATTTTAGAAGCTGCGCAGCCCTGCAGTTTCAATAGCCCTTTTATTCGTGTTAGATGCTGGAATTGCCTTTTTTTGACGCTCTTACGAATGCGATGTCAACGAAAACAGAACAAAGCACAAAAAACCCTCAAGTCCTGCAGTTGGATAGAATGCCGTTACGCGTCCAAGCCGTATTTGACTTCATCCTACCATTGCAACACGGGGCGTATATGGAAACGAACACACGCTACGAATTGTCTCTAATCAGTCCCTACAGTTGTAAGGCGCCTGGAAGCGTGCACCCCCATCATTAATCTTTGCGCATCTGTGCAAGGTAAACTCTGGAGCAGTCTTTGAAACGGCTCAAAGGAAACACGTGATTGATTCCATGTGCATCTGGGGTTCATTTATTTATTTACATTTAATTCAAGGGAAAGGCTTGGGTCAGTTTCAGACGGCCTCCAACAGCGAGATTCAAGCGCCCCACCTTCAGCCCAATCTGCGCCGCCAGAACGACAACGGCTCCTCTGCTCTCCGGGGTGCGGTTGTGACCCTGTAACCTAAAGTGTTGGTGGCAGACAAATGGAGACTAACAGGTGATGTCCTAGGACATGACTACGTTGTGACACTCGGTGGGGATGGTGACCATTGCTTGGAAAAGAGTGCGAGGCCCCTTTAGAAAAACATTTTGTTAACAGGCATTCTGCCTCAGCCTAAACACCTATAGCTTGCAAAGCGCATGCTATTAGACAGGCACCTCTGCAAGACCTTAAGAGTCTCTTAAACTAGTGATAGTAAGGTGTTCCCAATGGGCGATGTTCGGCTTTCAAATCATCTCTCCGTGGAAGCGCCGAGATGCAACTGTTTAAGGTTTAGAAGCAGCTGACTGTTTCACTACCTAGCTGATCACTGTTAGTCAGGGAGCTCAGAGGTGAAAAGCCTGTCTGAGAGACAATTCGCCGTCGATCAGTTCAATATGTTCCGTACCAGCTCGGCGCACCTGAGATCATCTTGGTAGCCGTGTAACTCAGATGAGTGAGAGCGTGTGTGTGTGTACCACCGTGATTGGATGCCGGTCCTTCTCAGGTCACAGTAAACCTTCTGCTGTCTAACTTCCCTAATTTTGGGGATCCCTTTGAAAAAGCAAAGGAAAAAAAAAACTGGCTCTTCATCAGCGTGATCGACCCCACTCAGTGTGCCCCAGTGGCCTAATGGATAAGGCACTGGCTTCCTAAGCCAGGGATTGTGGGTTTGAGTCCCATCTGGGGTGCTCCTGTCCCTTTTTGAGTGTACAAATGTCCTTGTGATTTGTGAAGCTGCAACCCCACCTTACTCAGTGAGCGTCTCTGCTTTTCTCTCAGTTGGGAGAAAAACTTTTGTAAACAGCCCTTCGGAATGATGTGGATTTCTGCATGAATGGCTCCTAACATGTGATCTTATCTTTATCTAAGTCATAATAATTAATAAAGAGAGTCTGATTTCACAAACAACACACGCCCAACATTTGACATTGCTGTTTCTTTATTGACCAAATGGTTTAAACAATCAAGGTCATTGATGGAAAAAGTACGTGAACCCTTATATTAAGGAGCTAGTGGAACCTCCTTTATTGACAAAAACCTCAACATCCAACAAACCTCAGCATCCGCCATGCTTCCCAGGTGGGATGAGGTTTTGGAGTTGGTATGCAGAGTTTTGTTATCTCCAAACATAATGCTGTGCACATTTACCAACAAGTTCAACTTTTGTCACGTCTGTCCACAGAACATTGTTCCAGGAGTTGCTGTGGAACATCCATGTGGTCTTTAGCAAACTTGAGAGGGGCAGTGGTGGTTTTTTTGGGGGGGAGAGCAGTAGTTTCCTCCGTGGTGACCTCGCATGATCACCACTCCTGTTCAGATTTCTTCTTATGGTGGACTCATGAGCACAGACGTAAGACAAAGTCAACCACCTGTTCGCTAGATCCCATCCCCACTCAGCTAGTCAAAGATTCCCCTGAAGGACTGGCAGGACCTATAATTAGTATAATGAATGCATCGCTTGCGTCAGGCGTTGTACCTGATCAATTTAAGGTAGCGGTTGTTAGACCGCTCCTTAAGAAGTCAAATTTGGATCCACAAGTTCTTAACAACTACAGGCCTGTCTCAAAGGTCCCATTTCAATCTAAAAGTTTTGAGAGAATAGTTGTTGCCCAATGTCAATCGTATCTGGATTCAAATAATATACTTGAGAAATTTCAGTCTGCTTTCTGAAACTGCATTAACGAGAGTCGTAAATGATATTCTCTTAGCTACTGATGTGGGGAATGCAACAGTGCTTGTGCTTCTAGATCTTAGAGCTGCCTTTGACACGGTTGACCTCTCTGTTTTGTTACACAGGCTTGAGTTTGAGGTTGGCTTATCTGGAACCGTCCTTCAGTGGTTTACTTCACATTTTACTCATCGTTTTCATTATGTTCAAATATCTAATAATTGTACTGCTTCATCAACGTCACCAGTTCAATTTGGGGTACCAGACGGATCAGTGCCGGGGCCAATATTGCTCTCTCTCTCTACATGCTGCTGCTAGGTAGGATAATACGAAAAAATAATATGAACTTTCATTCATATGCTGATGACACTCAAATAAATATTTTGTTCACACCAAACGACAACTTTTCTATTATCACTTTAGTTAAATGCATTAATGAAGGAAAGACTTGGATGTGTGAAAACTTTTTGTTACTCAACTCTGAGAAAACTGAGGATCTGTTGATCGGAGGCAACAATACTGATAGGACTACTATAACTTCAGCACTTAACTCAGAGGATTTAAACATTTGCCTCAAAGAGACAGCACGTAACCTAAGTGGCATATTAGACACACCTGAAGAAGGCTCCACGGCCGAAACGTTGTGTTCTCTTTCTTCTTTTTTTCAGCATGGAATAAACCTATTACTTGTTCCATATTAGACACAAGGCTCTTAACAACTTGCATTGTTACGTGCCTTGAGACAACCTTGTTGTGAAAGGTGCTATATAGAAATACATTGATTTGAACTGAATTGACAATGTAAAATGTTGTGTGTGTTGTTTGTTAAACAAGACTGTCTTTATTTATTATTATGCGTCAGATGAAGATCAGATCACATTTTAAGAGCCAATCATGTAGAAATCCAGATCATTCGCGTTTTAAAAGTTGCGGGAAAAGCAAAACAGGTGCTTTTCCTTTGTTGCGCAGACACACGACGACACCGTCAGCGGCAGGACTCGAAGCTTCGCAGGGAGACCCCGATGGCTTTCTAATCCATCGCCCTAACCACTCGGCCGCCGCCGCCTTTTTGATGCAGTCTAACATAGAGTGCCGGGCAGCGGCGGAAACCTTTTTCAAAGTCGCTTTCCGTTTAACAACAACAAAAAAAACTTTCACAAAATGCATGCTAGCAGACAAATGCGCCTCAGAGGACTTAAGGCTGGCTTCAAGTTGGAATGATAAAGTCTCCCCGTCCGGTCAGGAAAAGGGAACTTTGTTAGACAGAAAGAAGGAAGTAACAATAACGGAGAATTGTGTGCAAGGATTTTAGAAGCTGCGCAGCCCTGCAGTTTCAATAGCCCTTTTATTCGTGTTAGATGCTGGAATTGCCTTTTTTTGACGCTCTTACGAATGCGATGTCAACGAAAACAGAACAAAGCACAAAAAACCCTCAAGTCCTGCAGTTGGATAGAATGCCGTTACGCGTCCAAGCCGTATTTGACTTCATCCTACCATTGCAACACGGGGCGTATATGGAAACGAACACACGCTACGAATTGTCTCTAATCAGTCCCTACAGTTGTAAGGCGCCTGGAAGCGTGCACCCCCATCATTAATCTTTGCGCATCTGTGCAAGGTAAACTCTGGAGCAGTCTTTGAAACGGCTCAAAGGAAACACGTGATTGATTCCATGTGCATCTGGGGTTCATTTATTTATTTACATTTAATTCAAGGGAAAGGCTTGGGTCAGTTTCAGACGGCCTCCAACAGCGAGATTCAAGCGCCCCACCTTCAGCCCAATCTGCGCCGCCAGAACGCCAACGGCTCCTCTGGTCTTTGGGGTGCGGTTGTGACCCCTTAACCTAAAGTGTTGGTGGCAGACAAATGGAGACTAACAGGTGATGTCCTAGGACATGACTACATTGTGACACTCGGTGGGGATGGTGACCATTGCTTGGAAAAGAGTGCGAGGCCCCTTTAGAAAAACATTTTGTTAACAGGCATTCTGCCTCAGCCTAAACACCTATAGCTTGCAAAGCGCATGCTATTAGACAGGCACCTCTGCAAGACCTTAAGAGTCTCTTAAACTAGTGATAGTAAGGTGTTCCCAATGGGCGATGTTTGGCTTTCAAATCATCTCTCTGTGGAAGCGCCAAGATGCAGCTGTTTAAGGCTTAGAAGCAGCTGACTGTTTCACTACCTAGCTGATTACTGTCAGTCAGGGAGCTCAGAGGTGAAAAGCCTGTCTGAGAGACAATTCGCCGTCGATCAGTCCAATATGTTCCGTACCAGCTCGGCGCACCTGAGATCATCTTGGTAGCCGTGTAGCTCAGATGAGTGAGAGCGTGTGTGTGTGTACCACCGTGATTGGATGCCGGTCCTTCTCAGGTCACAGTAAACCTTCTGCTGCCTAACTTTCCTAATTTTGGGGATCCCTTTGAAAAAGCAAAGGAAAAAAAAACTGGCTCTTCATCAGCGTGATCGACCCAACCCAGTGTGCCCCAGTGGCCTAATGGATAAGGCACTGGCCTCCTAAGCCAGGGATTGTGGGTTTGAGTCCCATCTGGGGTGCTACTGTCCCTCTTTGAGCGTACAAATGTCCTTTTGATTTGGAAAGCTGCAACCCCACCTTACTCAGTGAGCGTCTCTGCTTTTCTCTCACATACAGTTGGGAGATGTCTTGCACTGAACGGCCTGCTTCAGATCCCGCCACAGCACTTCAATGGGATTGGGGTCAGGACTCTTACTCGGCCATCCCAAAATACGGAATTTCTATTGTTTCAGCCACTCTGTTGTTGATGTACTCCTTTGTTTTTGTCATGCTGCATGACCCAGCGTCTTTCGAGTTTTAGATCACAGGCAGACACCCTGACATTCTGCTGTAGAATTTCCTGATACATCTTGGAATTCATCGGTCCCTCGATGATTGCAAGCCGTACAGCCTCCGCTATGCTTCCCAGGTGGGATGAGGTTTTGGAGTTGGTATGCAGTGTTTTGTTATCTCCAAACATAACGTTGTGCACATTTACCAACATGTTCAACTTTTGTCACTGTCCACAGAACATTGTTCCAGGAGTTGCTGTGGAACATCCATGTGGTCTTTAGCAAACTTGAGAGGGGCAGTGGTGGTTTTTTTGGGGGGGAGAGCAGTGGTTTCCTCCATGGTGACCTCGCATGATCACCACTCCTGTTCAGATTTCTTCTTATGGTGGACTCATAAACACAGACGTAAGACAAAGTCAACCACCTGTTCGCTAGATCCCATCCCCACTCAGCTAGTCAAAGATTCCCTCGAAGGACTGGCAGGACCTATAATTAGTATGATGAATGCATCGCTTGCGTCAGGCGTTGTACCTGATCAATTTAAGGTAGCGGTTGTTAGACCGCTCTTAAGAAGTCAAATTTGGATCAACAAGTTCTTAACAACTACAGGCCTGTCTCAAAGGTCCCATTTCAATCTAAAAGTCTTGGGAGAATAGTTGTTGCCCAACGTCAATCATATCTGGATTCAAATAATATACTTGAGAAATTTTAGTCTGGTTTCTGAAACTGCATTAACAAGAGTCGTAAATGATATTCTCTTAGCTACTGATGCAGGGAATGCAACAGTGCTTGTGCTTTGCTTTTAGATCTTAGAGCTGCCTTTGACACGGTTGACCTCTCTGTTTTGTTACACAGGCTTGAGTTTGAGGTTGGCTTATCTGGAACCGTCCTTCAGTGGTTTACTTCACATTTTACTCATCGTTTTCATTATGTTCAAATATCTAATAATTGTACTGCTTCATCAATGTCACCAGTTCAATTTGGGGTACCAGAAGATCAGTGCTGGGACCAATATTGCTCTCTCTCTCTACATGCTGCTGCTAGGTAGGATAATATGAAAAAATAATATGAACTTTCATTCATATGCTGATGACACTCAAATAAACATTTTGTTTACACCAAACGACAACTCTTCTATTATCAGTTTAGTTAAATGCATTAAGGAAGGAAATACTTGGATGTGTGAAAACTTTTTGTTACTCAACTCTGAGAAAAATGAGGATCTGTTGATCGGAGGCAACAATACTGATAGGACTACTATAACTTCAGCACTTAACTCAGAGGATTTAAACATCTGCCTCAAAGAGACAGCACGTAACCTTGTTGTGAAAGGCGCTATATAGAAATACATTGATTTGAATTGAATTGACAATGTAAAATGTTGTGTGTGTTGTTTGTTAAACAAGACTGTCTTTATTTATCAAAAAATAAAAGGAATTTGCTAGGAATGCAAACGTTAGGTTGCGCTTCTTCATGCTGCATCGTCGGCATGAGTGGAGCTTTTTAAACGTCTGTACTTACTGTGCCCCATAAGAAATCGTTTGTCCCCATTCAAAAGAGATTGGGCGATGTCCTGCAGTGTTCGCAAAGCAAACCTTTGACAGTTTGAAAAGAGGAATTTATTCTGCTTCCTGTGCGTGCAGTAGTTACAAAGTTGAACGTCTTTACACGATCTGCTGCAGTTTTCAGTGGGTGGGCTTTGTCAAATGGCTTGGAAAAACGCACTGTGTTTCGGCTCGGGAAACATCATGAGCAGTGTCCTGCGTGTTTTCTGTGTATAGCTGTCTTTTAACGCATACAGAATTCATTCGAAATCATTGATTTCTCCAATTAACAAGGGTCCCTTTTTGAACCTGCCAGAAGCATTCTTTCAATGTAACAGATTTACTCCGGGGAAGGGCAGCATGACATTGAGAGTAGCTCAAGCTTTCGGCACCTTTATCTGACTGCATGTATGCAGACACTGCTCAGAATCCCCTGTAAGGTTCTCCTTCAATTCCGTTTTGCAGTGCTTTAGCTCTTTCAAAAGGCTTCGCTTTGCTAGTCACAATCCAAGGCTCATGACAGCATTTGAAAACATTCGCAACTGCGTTGGCCGGGAATCGAACCTGGGTTAACTGCTTTGAAGGCAGCTATGCGCAACACTGGCTCGCTCCAGAATAAATCTCACGTCGAGGGCATATTTTTTTCCATTTTACCGTGAGTCGGGCTCAGCTGCACAGAGGAGAGAGCAGAGCAATGAGGTCACGGGGACAGGGGAGTCACACGCTATCGGTTTGAATACGCGGAAGATCACTGAGGGATCCACAGTATATGGACCCTCCGTGCGCCATCAGTCCACACTCCGGACTCTGAATCCTGCCATCCGAGTTAAGATCTCGGCGAAACCTGAGGCGCAGTTCCTTCTTAAAACGTAATCTGGTGAGCATTTCTAGAATCGTACTTGTATAGATGCAGCCTTTAATGTGTTGCTAGGTTAAAATTGATGACTTCTTGTATTTCAGTAGGCAACTGCCCTCTTGATTTCGGATTTAATTTCTTTATTACAGGAGCGCTTTTATGAAGACAGAGTCATGTTCAGGTACTTTGCTTGATGGAGGAAGCTCATTTCAGACTCTGTGATCTGCTCACCTGGAAAGGTCTGCTATACTACTACAAGAGAGAAGTAGAGTCTGGAAGAAGGGACAATTTTATGATGCTTTGGAAGATAATGTTTTTTTTTCTTATACTGAAAATGAAAGGTAGTTGTTTCTATATGGACTCAGTCTTTGGAATTTGTATATATATATTTCAGTGATCCCTCAGCCATTCCTTCTGTATTGTAATTCAATTTCTCTTTTAAAATTCCTTCCCCACTTCTAGGACCTGCAGTTGCTGAACTCCACAATGGCTTCTATTGGAAAGTCTGTGACTGAGACCAAGTAAGTGTTCACTTTTTTATGAAACCATTATTTATTTAGGAGCAATGAGCAATTCTTATATAAATGCAATAAAATCATTATGCTCAAACTATGAGAGAGAAAATTAAGGATAATTTAAGAAATCAGTCTTAGCTTGTTTCTATACACAGATGGTATTATTTATTTTCAAAGGAAACCCGCGAGGATTCCCCTGGTGTGCAAGATGTGCCTGAATACTCTTGATCAGCTTCCTGCTCACTTGAAGAGGGCGTGTATGAAGCACGCCACGGCAGAAAAGATCAGGATGGCCTCTCAACAGGCGAGGGAGGACATGATGAATCACCTGAAGAACGGGGTCATCGTGGATTACCACAGAATAGAGATCGTGTCTGGTGAGGCAAACAGGATAGTGGTTGTAAGACTGCTAGAGTCCTTGGGCCTTTTTGTACATGGGAAGCCTGAAGACACATTGGCAAGGTGAGATATTTTTAATCTGTAAGGCTTCTGTAGTTTCTTTTTGAAATCATTGTTACAACATATTATGTAAAAGCATGTTGAAAAGAATCTACCTGCATTCCAGCGGCCCTGAGCAAGAGGCCGCTGTCCAGGAGGAAGAGATGCCAGAGGCTGCTCTAGAAACTGAAACAAAAGCGGATAAGGAAGGGGAAGATGTGAGCTCTGAAGAACTCTATCAGCAGTAAGACTTTTTATTTTTCAGATGTATCAATTTTTTACTAAAATTCTAATTTGTCTTATAGGTATAAAATGTTTAAACCGGTGTTTTATATCCTTACAGGCCCTGAGTAGTTAAAAAGTATCAGCAGGCCGGAAGAGAGTGGCCCAAGCTGGACTCTATAGAAAGCACTCCCTGGATGCTCCTCTCCTGATTGGATTCAAACAGTACCTTACCAAGGATCTGGGAGTGGCAAATTATTCTCAGGAGGTATTTATTTTTTAAAGGCATTTAAAATTAAGCAATGGTATCTTCATTGTAAATGTTTTTATTTCTTAGCTTAAAATTCACCCATGTGAAATGATGTCAGCCATAAACATCATGACTCTATATTTCCTACCTGAATCTATTCTACTTAAATTATTACATTATACACAATTTGAGTTCATTTTAAAAAGTTAAAGGTAATGAAAGGAATGCATTTTCATAAGAAAGATAATACCGATATGCATGTGATAATCTTCCTTATATCATGTAGTGCATCATTTGGACACTTTGTGGGCTTCAAATACAAAGAAAATCATGTTCTATGGTACAAGATAAATACAAAACTTAAGCTTTTATTTTAATTAGATTTCTTTATAAAGCATAAGCAATCATTTATTACATCGCTTCTTGAATTAAATCTTTTGACAAGAGGTAAGACTTCTGTTACATTTAAACCCATGTTTAGCTGTGTTTTTTAGATTTAACTGAACCAATTTCTGTGTGTGATAATGTCCTTGAATTCTGACAACATCACACTAAATTACATGATATAAAACAGCTAATGTTTCTAGAGATAAAGTTTCTGAGATGCTTCTAATTACTTTTTATTACCAGGGACAGTTTAATTCACCTTGTACAGTACTGTAAGACCAAGATGCTTTTTTTAAAAGTTATTTAACATTTTATAGAACTTTGTCTACTATGGCAACATGATGTGCTTGGTGAAACTTGGAAAAATACTGCTTGGCCATTTATCTTAAGATAAAGATAGGATAAAGGTTTATCTTTTGCACCTACCTGACCCCCAGGGAAGGCCAATGCTTTCTAAGTTGATGGTTCCCTACAGTAGACTGTACTTTAATTTCAAAGGTAATGTATATTGACCCAAATCAGTTTTGGAATCCAATCTACTGACGAGATGGAGCACATCGTTTTTTCAGGATTTTAGCATCATACGTTTGGTATATTTAGTCCCTAATGCTGAAAGAAATGATCATAGAACATTTGGACACTTTGTGGGCTTGAAATACAAAGCAAATCATGTTCTATGGTACAAGATAAATACAAAACGTAAGCTTTTATTTTAATTAGATTTGTTTATAAAGCATAAGCAATCATTTATTACATTAATATATGTGAAAATAACATTTTAGCATCATACGTTTAGTATATTTAGTCCCTAATGCTGAAAGAAATGATCATAGAACATGACATCTAACCTTACCTGCGGTGTTTTTAATCCCTATTGCTCAATGCACGGTGAAAGCATTCCATACATGTGTCTGACAATGAGGAATGGGCCCCTGAGACAGTCATTTGCCTGTTTCACAAATGATCGTATTTTACTAGAGATTCTGTTTGGGATTCAGATGTGCATTCGGACAGCAATCCCTTTCAAGAAATGATACGTTCTGGATGAGGTCAAAGGTGCTGGAACACTGTATCTAGGATGTGTTTGCAGAGACTGTGTGTCTCCTGCTTCAATGCAGTGATAAACAGATGTGCTCCTTTAATTTATTGGTACATGCCCAGGGCAGTAAGCAGTCTGAGGATTTATTTCCAGATGGCATAGAGCAGTGAAGCAGTGAAGTAGTGCAAAACACTGGATCATTATATTATTAGAATCTATTCTACTTAAATTATTACATTATACTCAATTTGAGTTCATTTTAAAAAGTAAAAGGTAATGAAAGGAATGCATTTTCATAAGAAAGATAATACCGATATGCATGTGATAATCTTCCTTATATCATGTAGTGCGTCATTTGGACACTTTGTGGGCTTGAAATACAAAGAAAATCTTGTTCTATGGTACAAGATAAATACAAAACTTAAGCTTTTATTTTAATTAGATTTGTTTATAAAGCATAAGCAATCATTTATTACATTAATATATGTGAAAATAACATTTTAGCATCATATGTTTAGTATATTTAGTCCCTAATGCCAAAAGAAATGATCATTTGTTTAACATGCACAGGTCTGTCTCAAAGGATGCAGTACTCCTGAAGGGTCTCAAACCCTACATTTCGGATGCCTAGCTGTATCCCTCACATGTGGCACCTCAGAATGACTTCTAACCTTACCTGTGGTGTATTCAGTCCCTATTGCTCAATGCACGGTGTACATACTGCATACATGTGTCTTGAGAATGAGGAATGGGCCCCTGAGACAGTCATTTGCCTGTTTCACAAACAGGGACCTGGACCTAGACCTGGCCCGTACAGGGCTCAAACCCGCGACCTTGGCATTATTAGCACCACGCTCTAACCAACTGAGCTAACCAGCCTCACGACAGTGCTCCTCTCTGTGCTGCAAAAAATCAAACTCAGGGAATTTCTTTTGTCCTCCTTTGAATAGAAAGCCGTGTAATCAGTGTACGGGCTTTCTCGTGCAGTTTCATGGTTCTTGTAACCCAAATCCTACACTGGCCTGAAGTGCCCCCCCATTTCACAGCATTTTTCAGCTGATTTAAAATGTACCTAAAGGAGAAGCATTATTGAAGACCATCAATTACCAAGAGCTTTTGTCAAAGGTTTTGGTGGTCATTTTGAATGACCACAGAGCGCTGTGACCTCGGTTTTACATCTCATCCAAAAGACAGCGCCCTTTTACAACACAGCATCTCCGTCACTATACTGGGGCATTGGGACCCGCACAGACCTCAGGGTGAGCGCCCCCCCGCCGGCACCATTAACACCGCTTCCAGCTGGAAGCTTTGTTTTTCCCTGTAGCTCATCCTCATCCAGGTACTGACCTGGCTCACACCTGCTTAGCTTCAGTGGGTTTTCAGTTGCGAGTTGCAAGGGGATGTAAGTGATGGAGCCGCTCGCTGCAAAAGCCACTGCATTGGCCGGGAATCGAACCCGAGCCTCCCGCGTGGCAGGCGAGAATTCTACCACTGAACCACCAATGCTCAGTGCCTGGGCCTTCAAAAAAGACGCTTTTTTGGTGCTCTGTGCAAAACGCGTCGACATCTGCTTCCAGCTGCAAAATGCCATTTGCGGACGCTGAAGAACTTATTTCTAAGGCAGCGGGTACAAGCGATTGGGCGTTTTAAAACCACCAGGAACAGCAAAGAGGCGCGCTTCTTTGCTTGTGCCGAAACACACCGACTGAAAGCGGACAACGTAGTCGGCAGGATTGGAACCTGTGCAGGGAGACCCCAATGGATTTCTAGTCCATCGCCTTAACCACTCAGCCACGACTACAGCAAGCCCCACTGCCGCTGCGTTCTTGCTACAATCTTACCTGGATCGCGAGGCGCCGGCGGAAGCCTATTTCAAAGTCGTTCTCCGTTTCAAAAAAACATTTCCAAAATACAAGCCTTGCAGACAGACACGCCTCAGAGGACTTAAGGGTGGCTTCATGTCGGAATGATAAAGTCTCCCCGTCCGGACATGAAAATGCCACTTTGTTACACACAAAAAAAGAATCAACAACAGAGAAATGCCCACAAGCATTTGAAAAGCCGCACCACGTCGCACTTGAAATAGCTCTTACATTAGTGGTAGACACAGGAATCGCCTTTTTATTTACGCTCTTACCAACGCGATGGAAAGCAAAACAAAGCAAAGCAGAGCAAAACAAAACGAACAAACGAAAACCCTCACGTCCTGCACTTGCATATAACACCGTTACGTGCCCAAGCGGTATTGTACGTCATCCTAGCACTCCCGGGTCGTACGGTATATGGGAACGAGCACACGCCACGAATCGTCTCGAATCACTCCCTACAGCTGTAAGGCGCCTTGAAGCGTGCACCCCCAACATTCTTCTTTGCACATCTGTGAAAGGTAAACTCTTGAGCAAACTCTGAACCAGCTCTAAGGAAACTAATCTGATTAGACGTTACTTTGACTCATCTTCTTACGCTCAGTGCCGGATTGCTCAAACTCCAGCTAGGGTTAGGGTTAGCATTCCCACGCTACTTAGACACTTTGTTTACGCTCAGTGCTGGATTTTGGGAACTTCAGGACGAGTGGGAATTTTCTCCTATCTGTCCATTCTGTTTTGTTTTGGAGACTCTTGGCTGCCTATGTTGTTCAGTGCACCGTGAAGGAAACATTTTCCAAAACTGTGTCAGCTCAAAAGTTGTAAGAAAACCTCTCCAGGTGCTTTAACTCTCTTCATTTTTGTCATTTAATGTGACACTCGATGTATAACTGGAGCCTCACATATGCAAATGGTGAGGCTCCAGTTCGACACCCAGTTCCACACCACTTTACAGTATATGACAAAAGCATGGCAGACTGTGCCGGACCAGCTGGTAACTTCCGCTTATTTTGACCATATTAAACATTGGAAATCTTCCCACTTGCATTTGTGACACTTGATTTTGGCTCCACCTAAGACACTCTTAAATCTTCAAACACTTTTCTCTTCTCCCGCAACACACTTGTCTGTCGGCACTATGTGGCAGCGTTGCATGACAACCCATCTCACCACGGAAAGGAACCTAACAGCTTTGGTAAGAGAGTAGAATTACCTGAAGAACTGCTTTCCATGGAAGCAGGACCAAGCGATGTAGCATTTTTATAGTACCAGGAAAGGAGAAGCGGCACTTCGCCTTTGCCGCACAGGCACAAGGTGACGTGCGGCAGACGCCGTAGTCGGCAGGATTCGAACCTGAGCGGGGAGTCCCCAATGGATTTCAAATCCATCGCCTTAACTACTCGGCCACGACTACAGCGAGCTCGCCGCCGCCGCATTCCTCCTATAATCTAACACGGAGTGCGAGGTGGCTGCGGAAACCTTTTTAAAGTCGCTCTCTGTTAAAAAAACCTTTCACAAGATACATGCCGGCAGACAGACACGCCTCAGAGGGTTTAAGGCTGGCTTCACGTTCAAATGATAAAGTCTCCCCGTCCGGATGTCAAAATGCAACTTTGGCAGACAGAAAAAACATCAACAAACCACAAATGTGGACAAGGATTTTACAAGCTGCACCACACTGCACTTTCAAAAGCATTTACATTCGTGTTAGACGCAGGAATTGTCTTTGTTTTGCGCGCTTACGAACGCCATAGAAGACGAAACAAAACAAAAGCCCTCAGCTCCTGTACTTGATTATAACGCCGTTACGTGTCGAAGCAGGAATTTACGTCATCTTACCACTGCAACATGGGGAATAGAGGGAAATGAACACACGCTACGAATCGTCTCAATCACTCCCTAGAGTCGTAAGGCACATTGAAGGGTGCACCCCCATCATTAATCGTTGGGCCTCTGTAAAAGGAAAGCTGTTGAGCAGTCTTTGAAACAGCTCGGATGAAACACTTGATTGCTTCCATGTGCATCTGGAGCCCACTTCTTATTTTCACTTCACGCCGCCCAAAGCATTTCTAAAACAGGAGATTCGCGTTTGGGAATGCGCCCTGCCCTACAAATAAAACAGGTCTACGGGTCTGAAACCTGCTCCACGGAAAACAGTTCTGTTGCGCTTTTGATCAAAGGGAGATTCTCTGTTCTTACTTTTTGATTACATAACACCCAAAGGGGCTTCTTTGGAGCTGGATTCCAACCAGCATCCTAAAGTTTCTTGGCGGTATCCTTTACAGTCCTCTGTTCGGTCGACAAGGAACAGAAGGGGGCAGCTTTCCTCACACATACAGTGCAATGTACTGTAGTGTTCCCCTTCATTGAATTCGCAGTTCTGCATCAGACCTCTAACTCGTTTCCTTAGCTTGGATTTAAGCCACGAAGCAGGCTTCTACTGTATAAACGTCTAGAGGAATCACAAACTATTTGAGAGGCCATCATCCCAGGGGGAACTGACAAAGTCTATCCCTAAACACCTAGCGCAGTCTCTCGAGAGACTGTCAAAAATCGCTTTCTCCGTTTGTGCTGCAAGTAAGTGAAAACGCGGTCTCAACCCAGAGCCACTTGGCAGCAGCGGCACGTAAATACTGTTACTACCACTGCTCGATACCAACGTTAGCCTACTATACCATGTTCAGCCACCGCTAGAAAATGTAAGGCTCTAGTACTGGAGCAAACAAAGGGAGAGCCAACGTCAAACGTAGAGAGCGACAAGGATGGGATTTGAACCCATGCGTGCAGAGCACAATGGATTAGCAGTCCATCGCCTTAACCACTCGGCCACCCCGTCGATGAAACTGGGCTGTCCAGACATGGGTTGGCGCGCTCCAGATGATCTTTTTCTTTTTTTTCCCTCGTACTCAAGGGTCCTTTTCCTGTTCCACATGCGATTTCAACATTTTCCTTGGGAGATGTCAAGCCAGCAAGCCACTGCTGTGGTTCAGTGGCCATTGTGGAGTTCAGTGGCCCTGTTGTACACAGAAAGCACATTGAGCTCCTTGGACATGAAAAGTTCCAGATAAAAGCCATTTGTCATCCTTTCTCTTGGTGTCGATGTTGCTATTGTATGTAAAGGTGGCAACTTGCTCAGCGAGCAGGCGGAGCACACACCGAATGCAGATGTGTCTGAGTGGTGTGTCCAAGTGGCTGCAAAAGGACAACACTACCGGGGCGCCGTTGCTTAGTTGGTTAAAGCGCTTGTCTCTTAAACAGGAGATCCTGAGTCCGAATCCCAGTGGTGCCTTCTTTGTTCTGTCTTCTCGAACAGAACTGGTCCTTACAGACAACCGCCTACGGCTAGACTTAATTAAATGCAAGTATTCATTTCCTGTCTTTAACGCGACTTTTTTTTCTTAAAATGGATGGAACTTGCAAAACATGAAATACAAACATTGCTAATCAGCGCTAGCGGCTGGCAAAAAAAAAGAAGTCAGCAATGTTTTTTTTCTTTAACCTTAACCCTGCTAATGGAGAAGAGTTAAACGACCGAGTCTATGCAGCTTAAACGGTGCTCATGTCGGGTTCTTAGCTGAAAGGGTGGTAAATCACGCTCACCCCAGTCCTTAATCTTTTAAAAGGATACAATATTGAACCTAGTCGCAACATCACATACATCCTGTTCAACGATAAAAAAGTGACATCTATCCTCGATCCAGAGTAAATCCCACGATGAGGGCATATTTTTTTCCACTTTACCATGAGTCGGGCTCAGCTGCACAGAGGCGAGAGCAGAGCAATGAGGTCACAGGGACAGGGGAGTCACACGCTGGCGGTTTGAACACGCGGAAGATCACTGAGGGATCCACAGTATATGGACCCTCCGTGCGCCATCAGTCCACACTCCGGACTCTGAATCCTGCCATCCGAGTTAAGATCTCGGCGGAACCTGAGGTACAGTTCCTTCTTAAAACGTAATCTGGTGAGCATTTCTAGAATCGTACTTGTATAGATGCAGCCTTTAATGTGTTGCTGGGTTAAAATTGATGACTTCTTGAACTTCAGTAGGCAACTGCCCTCTTGATTTCGGATTTAATTTCTTTATTACAGGGGCGCTTTTATGAAGACAGAGTCATGTTCAGGTACTTTGCTTGATGGAGGAAGCATATTTCGGACTCTGTGATCTGCTCACCTGGAAAGGTCTGCTGTACTACTACAAGAGAGAAGTAGAGTCTGGAAGAATGGACAATTTTATGATGCTTTGGAAGATAATGTTTTTTTTTTCTTTGAAATCGAAATGAATCAGAATATCAGTGCAAAAGACAAACTCTTGGTTTGGTTTAAAGAGATATGGTTTTAAAACAGACAAAATGTAGAAAACAGGTGTTTCTCACTTTTGGAAAAGAATGGACCGGGGGTAATATTTTACTAGGTGCAGTGCTCATCTCACTGGGTTACAGTCCTGCAGTGTCACACCAGGGCCAGTGGCGCAATGGATAACGCGTCTGACTACGGATCAGGAGATTGCAGGTTCGACTCCTACCTGGCTCGGGTCGTTTTTAAACACATCGGGCTACTCCCTAAGTAGTCTGTGCTACTTACTGCATTGTAATCGTACCCAGTAAGATATTTCCTTCATGTAAATGAACTGCACCTGACAGCTTTAGAAAAACACCTGGGCTCAGTACGGTGCTGAGAGCTTAGCGTTGCTGTTCTAATTAGCACGCACTGCATCGGCTATGAGCCCGAACTTTTCAATTATTCCGATCAGTAAGTCAACACGTAGTCCACATGAACGGTAGAAATATTCTCTTGTCTGTCTCTTGTTTGTATAGAACTGAATGTCCCTGACAATGTACTGTTAGTTTTAATTGAAGAACGGCATTTGTGTTCAAATATACCAGACAAGTTTATGTAACTGCTCATGCGACACTCAGTTGTAATTAGTCAAGAAAAAAAAGTCGAACAACAGCTGCGGGTTTGATTCTGAACGTATGAGATTGCAGCGCCTTTTACTTCCATTGACAAATGATAGAGATTCGAAGAGAGATCCTTCAGACCAGCAAGCAAACCCACGGCTTTTTCGGTTTTCTATCTAGGCAACGTTGGTGTCTGCAATAGCATACATGAAAGCGTGATGCAATTTCTGTGGCTACATTTGTTGCACGTCATGCACAGTAAGAGTGTTTCTAACACCAAATAAAAAGTCAACAATTAGCGATCACGCCTTCTCCTCAGTTAACCCACTGAAACCCTTGCTGTTAACAGTTCTTTACTGCGTGCTTTACCAGCACCTACATATCGTGTCGGTTCTTTCAGCTTTATTCATTAGGTTTTCAAAGGCATAAGTAGAGCACCAGAGGTGCGAACGCAAAATGTGTGGTTATCTGAAGAATTGCTTCCCATGGCGGCGGGTCCAAGTGATTTCGCGTTGTTATAGTACCAGGAAAGGAGAAGCGGCACTTCACTTCTGCCGCGCAGGCACAAGGCGACGTGCGGCAGACGCCGGAGTCGGCAGGTTTCGAACCTGCGCGGGGAAGCCCCAACGCATTTCGAGCCCATCGCCTTAACCACTCGACCACGACAAAAGCGAGCCCACCACCGCCGCATTCCTCCTATAATCTAACACGGACTGCGAGGTGGCTGCGGAAACCTTTTTAAAGTTGCTCTCCGTTAAAAAAAATACCTTTCACAAGATTTGTGCCGGCAGACAGACACGCCTCAGAGGGTTTAAGGCTGGCTTCACGTTCAAATCATAAAGTCCCCCAGTCCGGATGTCAAAATGCAACTTTGGCAGACAGAAAAAACATCAACAAACCAAAAATGTGGACAAGGATTTTACAAGCTGCACCACACTGCACTTTCAAAAGCATTTACATTCGTGTTAGACGCAGGAATTGCCTTTGATTTGCGCGCTTACGAACGCCATGGAAAACGAAACAAAACTAAAGCCCTCAGCTCCTGCACTTGATTATAATCCCGTTACGTGTCGAAGCAGGAGTTTACGTCATCTTACCACTGCAACACGGGGAATAGAGATGTAACGCAACGGGGGCTCAGGCGGGCGCCCTTGCCGCATCTGGTCGGCCCCATCCCGACTGGAGGCTCAAACCCGGGACTTCCGCGTCTCTCTGCAGCGACCTAGCCCCGTGAGCTAAAGAGAGATCGCTCCACAGCCCAGTAGCTGTGGTCCTGCTATCACAGGGAAGGGCGGTGACGTCACCCGCTCTTGTACGCCGGCTCTTACACAGTGCCTGTCGGCCGTAAGCGTTACAGAGGGAAATGAGCACAAGCTACGAATTGTCTCTAATCAGTCCCTACAGTTGTAAGACGCCTGGAAGCGTGCACCCCCATCATTAATCTTTGCGCATCTGTGCAAGGTAAACTCTGGAGCAGTCTCTGAAACGGCTCAAAGGAAACACGTGATTGATTCCATATGCATCTGGGGTTCATTTCTTATTTACATTTAATTCAAGGGAAAGGCTTGGGTCAGTTTCAGACGGCCTCCAACAGCGAGATTCAAGCGCCCCACCTTCAGCCCAATCTGCGCCGCCAGAACGACAACGGCTCCTCTGGTCTTTGGGGTGCGGTTGTGACCCCGTAACCTAAAGTGTTGGTGGCAGACAAATGGAGACTAACAGGTGATGTCCTAGGACATGACTACATTGTGACACTCGGTGGGGATGGTGACCATTGCTTGGAAAAGAGTGCGAGGCCCCTTTAGAAAAACATTTTGTTAACAGGCATTCTGCCTCAGCCTAAACACCTATAGCTTGCGAAGCGCATGCTATTAGACAGGCACCTCTGCAAGACCTTAAGAGTCTCTTAAACTAGTGATAGTAAGGTGTTCCCAATGGGCGATGTTTGGCTTTCAAATCATCTCTCTGTGGAAGCGCCGAGATGCAGCTGTTTAAGGCTTAGAAGCAGCTGACTGTTTCACTACCTAGCTGATTACTGTCAGTCAGGGAGCTCAGAGGTGAAAAGCCTGTCTGAGAGACAATTCGCCGTCGATGAGTTCAATATGTTCCGTACCAGCTCGGCGCAACTGAGATCATCTTGGTAGCCGTGTAGCTCAGATGAGTGAGAGCGTGTGTGTATGTACCACCGTGATTGGATGCCGGTCCTTCTCAGGTCACAGTAAACCTTCTGCTGCCTAACTTCCCTAATTTTGGGGATCCCTTTGAAAAAGCAAAGGAAAAAAAACTGGCTCTTCATCAGCATGATCGACCTCACCCAGTGTGGCGCAGTGGCCTAATGGCTAAGACACTGGCCTCCTAAGCCAGGGATTGTGGGTTTGAGTACCATCTGGGGTGCTCCTGTCCCATTTTGAGCGTACAAATGTCCTTTTGATTTGCAAAGCTACAACCCCACCTTACTCAGTGAGCGTCTCTTCTTTTCTCTCACATACAGTTGGGAGAAAAACTTTTGTAAACAGCCCTTCGGAATGATGTGGATTTCTGCATGAATGGCTCCTAACATGTGATCTTATCTTTATCTAAGTCATAATAATTAATAAAGAGAGTCTGATTTAACAAACAACACACGCCCAACATTTGACATTGCTGTTTCTTTATTGACCAAATGGTTAAACAATCAAGGTCATTGATGGAAAAAGTACGTGAACCCTTATATTAAGGAGCTAGTGGAAGCTCCTTTATGACAAAAACCTCAATCCCCACTTTCTGTAGCGGCTGGTCAGACCTGAGCAGCGGTTAGGAGGTATTTTGGCCTATTCCTCTATGCAAAACTGTTTCAGTTCATGTATATTTTTGGGATGTCTTGCGCTGAACGGCCTGCTTCAGATCACGCCACAGCACTTCAATGGGATTGGGGTCAGGACTCTTACTTGGCCATCCCAAAATACGGAATTTCTTCTGTTTCAGCCACTCTGTTGTTGATGTACTCCTTTGTTTTTGTCATGCTGCATAACCCAGCCTCTTTCGAGTTTTAGATCACAGGCAGACACCCTGACATTCTGCTGTAGAATTTCCTGATACATCTTGGAATTCATCGGTCCCTCGATGATTGCAAGCCGTACAGCCTCCGCCATGTTTCCCAGGTGGGATGAGGTTTTGGAGTTGGTATGCAGTGTTTTGTTATCTCCAAACATAACGCTGTGCACATTTACCAACAAGTTCAACTTTTGTCATGTCTGTCCACAGAACATTGTTCCAGGAGTTGCTGTGGAACATCCATGTGGTCTTTAGCAAACTTGAGAGGGGCAGTGGTGGTTTTTTTTGGGGGGAGAGCAGTGGTTTCCTCCGTGGTGACCTCGCATGATCACCGCTCCTGTTCAGATTTCTTCTTATGGTGGACTCATGGACACAGACGTAAGACAAAGTCAACCACCTGTTCGCTAGATCCCATCCCCACTCAGCTAGTCAAAGATTCCCTCGAAGGACTGGCAGGACCTATAATTAGTATGATGAATGCATCGCTTGCGTCAGGCGTTGTACCTGATCAATTTAAGGTAGCGGTTGTTAGACCGCTCCTTAAGAAGTCAAATTTGGATCCACAAGTTCTTAACAACTACAGGCCTGTCTCAAAGGTCCCATTTCAATCTAAAAGTTTTGAGAGAATAGTTGTTGCCCAATGTCAATCGTATCTGGATTCAAATAATATACTTGAGAAATTTCAGTCTGCTTTCTGAAACTGCATTAACGAGAGTCGTAAATGATATTCTCTTAGCTACTGATGTGGGGAATGCAACAGTGCTTGTGCTTCTAGATCTTAGAGCTGCCTTTGACACGGTTGACCTCTCTGTTTTGTTACACAGGCTTGAGTTTGAGGTTGGCTTATCTGGAACCGTCCTTCAGTGGTTTACTTCACATTTTACTCATTGTTTTCATTATGTTCAAATATCTAATAATTGTACTGCTTCATCAACGTCACCAGTTCAATTTGGGGTACCAGACGGATCAGTGCCGGGGCCAATATTGCTCTCTCTCTCTACATGCTGCTGCTAGGTAGGATAATACGAAAAAATAATATGAACTTTCATTCATATGCTGATGACACTCAAATAAACATTTTGTTCACACCAAACGACAACTTTTCTATTATCACTTTAGTTAAATGCATTAATGAAGGAAAGACTTGGATGTGTGAAAACTTTTTGTTACTCAACTCTGAGAAAACTGAGGATCTGTTGATCGGAGGCAACAATACTGATAGGACTACTATAACTTCAGCACTTAACTCAGAGGATTTAAACATTTGCCTCAAAGAGACAGCACGTAACCTAAGTGGCATATTAGACACAAGGCTCTTAACAACTTGCATTGTTAAGTGCCTTGAGACAACCTTGTTGTGAAAGGTGCTATATAGAAATACATTGATTTGAACTGAATTGACAATGTAAAATGTTGTGTGTGTTGTTTGTTAAACAAGACTGTCTTTATTTATTATTATGTGTCAGATGAAGATCAGATCACATTTTAAGAGCCAATCATGTAGAAATCCAGATCATTCGCGTTTTAAAAGTTGCGGGAAAAGCAAAACAGGTGCTTTTCCTTTGTTGCGCAGACACACGACGACACCGTAGGCGGCAGGACTCGAAGCTTCGCAGGGAGACCCCGATGGCTTTCTAGTCCATCGCCCTAACCACTCGGCCACCGCCGCCGCCACTGCCTTTTTGATGCAGTCTAACATAGAGTGCCGGGCAGCGGCGGAAACCTTTTTCAAAGTCGCTTTCCGTTTAACAACAACAAAAAAAACTTTCACAAAATGCATGCTAGCAGACAAATGCGCCTCAGAGGACAAGGCTGGCTTCAAGTTGGAATGATAAAGTCTCCCCGTCCGGTCAGGAAAAGGGAACTTTGTTAGACAGAAAGAAGGAAGTAACAATAACGGAGAATTGTGTGCAAGGATTTTAGAAGCTGCGCAGCCCTGCAGTTTCAATAGCCCTTTTATTCGTGTTAGATGCTGGAATTGCCTTTTTTTGACGCTCTTACGAATGCGATGTCAACGAAAACAGAACAAAGCACAAAAAACCCTCAAGTCCTGCAGTTGGATAGAATGCCGTTACGCGTCCAAGCCGTATTTGACTTCATCCTACCATTGCAACACGGGGCGTATATGGAAACGAACACACGCTACGAATTGTCTCTAATCAGTCCCTACAGTTGTAAGGCGCCTGGAAGCGTGCACCCCCATCATTAATCTTTGCGCATCTGTGCAAGGTAAACTCTGGAGCAGTCTTTGAAACGGCTCAAAGGAAACACGTGATTGATTCCATGTGCATCTGGGGTTCATTTATTTATTTACATTTAATTCAAGGGAAAGGCTTGGGTCAGTTTCAGACGGCCTCCAACAGCGAGATTCAAGCGCCCCACCTTCAGCCCAATCTGCGCCGCCAGAACGCCAACGGCTCCTCTGGTCTTTGGGGTGCGGTTGTGACCCCTTAACCTAAAGTGTTGGTGGCAGACAAATGGAGACTAACAGGTGATGTCCTAGGACATGACTACATTGTGACACTCGGTGGGGATGGTGACCATTGCTTGGAAAAGAGTGCGAGGCCCCTTTAGAAAAACATTTTGTTAACAGGCATTCTGCCTCAGCCTAAACACCTATAGCTTGCAAAGCGCATGCTATTAGACAGGCACCTCTGCAAGACCTTAAGAGTCTCTTAAACTAGTGATAGTAAGGTGTTCCCAATGGGCGATGTTTGGCTTGCAAATCATCTCTCTGTGGAAGCGCCGAGATGCAGCTGTTTAAGGCTTAGAAGCAGCTGACTGTTTCACTACCTAGCTGATTACTGTCAGTCAGGGAGCTCAGAGGTGAAAAGCCTGTCTGAGAGACAATTCGCCGTCGATCAGTTCAATATGTTCCGTACCAGCTCGGCGCACCTGAGATCATCTTGGTAGCCGTGTAGCTCAGATGAGTGAGAGCGTGTGTGTGTGTACCACCGTGATTGGATGCCGGTCCTTCTCAGGTCACAGTAAACCTTCTGCTGCCTAACTTTCCTAATTTTGGGGATCCCTTTGAAAAAGCAAAGGAAAAAAAAAACTGGCTCTTCATCAGCGTGATCGACCCAACCCAGTGTGCCCCAGTGGCCTAATGGATAAGGAACTGGCCTCCTAAGCCAGGGATTGTGGGTTCGAGTCCCATCTGGGGTGCTACTGTCCCTTTTTGAGCGTACAAATGTCCTTTTGATTTGCAAAGCTGCAACCCCACCTTACTCAGTGAGCGTCTCTGCTTTTCTCTCACATACAGTTGGGAGATGTCTTGCACTGAACGGCCTGCTTCAGATCACGCCACAGCACTTAAATGGGATTGGGGTCAGGACTCTTACTCGGCCATCCCAAAATACGGAATTTCTATTGTTTCAGCCACTCTGTTGTTGATGTACTCCTTTGTTTTTGTCATGCTGCATGACCCAGCGTCTTTCGAGTTTTAGATCACAGGCAGACACCCTGACATTCTGCTGTAGAATTTCCTGATACATCTTGGAATTCATCGGTCCCTCGATGATTGCAAGCCGTACAGCCTCCGCTATGCTTCCCAGGTGGGATGAGGTTTTGGAGTTGGTATGCAGTGTTTTGTTATCTCCAAACATAACGTTGTGCACATTTACCAACATGTTCAACTTTTGTCACTGTCCACAGAACATTGTTCCAGGAGTTGCTGTGGAACATCCATGTGGTCTTTAGCAAACTTGAGAGGGGCAGTGGTGGTTTTTTTTGGGGGGAGAGCAGTGGTTTCCTCCATGGTGACCTCGCATGATCACCACTCCTGTTCAGATTTCTTCTTATGGTGGACTCATAAACACAGACGTAAGACAAAGTCAACCACCTGTTCGCTAGATCCCATCCCCACTCAGCTAGTCAAAGATTCCCTCGAAGGACTGGCAGGACCTATAATTAGTATGATGAATGCATCGCTTGCGTCAGGCGTTGTACCTGATCAATTTAAGGTAGCGGTTGTTAGACCGCTCTTAAGAAGTCAAATTTGGATCAACAAGTTCTTAACAACTACAGGCCTGTCTCAAAGGTCCCATTTCAATCTAAAAGTCTTGGGAGAATAGTTGTTGCCTAACGTCAATCATATCTGGATTCAAATAATATACTTGAGAAATTTTAGTCTGGTTTCTGAAACTGCATTAACAAGAGTCGTAAATGATATTCTCTTAGCTACTGATGCAGGGAATGCAACAGTGCTTGTGCTTTGCTTCTAGATCTTAGAGCTGCCTTTGACACGGTTGACCTCTCTGTTTTGTTACACAGGCTTGAGTTTGAGGTTGGCTTATCTGGAACCGTCCTTCAGTGGTTTACTTCACATTTTACTCATCGTTTTCATTATGTTCAAATATCTAATAATTGTACTGCTTCATCAATGTCACCAGTTCAATTTGGGGTACCAGAAGATCAGTGCTGGGACCAATATTGCTCTCTCTCTCTACATGCTGCTGCTAGGTAGGATAATATGAAAAAATAATATGAACTTTCATTCATATGCTGATGACACTCAAATAAACATTTTGTTTACACCAAACGACAACTCTTCTATTATCAGTTTAGTTAAATGCATTAAGGAAGGAAATACTTGGATGTGTGAAAACGTTTTGTTACTCAACTCTGAGAAAAATGAGGATCTGTTGATCGGAGGCAACAATACTGATAGGACTACTATAACTTCAGCACTTAACTCAGAGGATTTAAACATCTGCCTCAAAGAGACAGCACGTAACCTTGTTGTGAAAGGCGCTATATAGAAATACATTGATTTGAATTGAATTGACAATGTAAAATGTTGTGTGTGTTGTTTGTTAAACAAGACTGTCTTTATTTATCAAAAAATAAAAGGAATTTGCTAGGAATGCAAACGTTAGGTTGCGCTTCTTCATGCTGCATCGTCGGCATGAGTGGAGCTTTTTAAACGTCTGTACTTACTGTGCCCCATAAGAAATCGTTTGTCCCCATTCAAAAGAGATTGGGCGATGTCCTGCAGTGTTCGCAAAGCAAACCTTTGACAGTTTGAAAAGAGGAATTTATTCTGCTTCCTGTGCGTGCAGTAGTTACAAAGTTGAACGTCTTTACACGATCTGCTGCAGTTTTCAGTGGGCGGGCTTTGTCAGAGGGCTTGGAAAAACGCACTGTGTTTCGGCTCGGGAAACATCATGAGAAGTGTCCTGCATGTTTTCTGTGTATAGCTGTCTTTTAACGCATACAGAATTCATTCGAAATCATTGATTTCTCCAATTAACAAGGTTCCCTTAAAGGATGAGTCAAAGTAACGTCTAATCGGATTAGTTTCCTTAGAGCTGGTTCAGAGTTTGCTCAAGAGTTTACCTTTCACAGATGCGCAAAGAAAAATGTTGGGGGTGCACGCTTCAAGGTGCCTTACAGCTGTAGGGAGTGATTCGAGACGATTTGTGGCGTGTGCTCGTTCCCATATACCGTACGCCCCGGGGTGCAGTGCTAAGATGAAGTACAATACCGCTTGGGCACGTAACGGCGTTACACGCAAGTGCGGGACGTGAGGCTTTTCGTTTGTTCATTTTGTTTTGCTCTGCTTTGCTTTGTTTCGTGGTCAAGAGGCGTAAGGTAAGTCGTAATCCAGGGAGAACACTGGTGGCAAACAGTCCGAGGTGAGAGGCGAGGTCCAAAGTCGAAAAGGCAGAAGGGGAGTCCAATATCCAGAATAAACGAGGTAATGGAAAAAACGCCAGGTAGAGCTCTCAAGGAGTAGACTCAATACCAGCGGGATGCAAGTAAAGATGGTAAAAATAGCACTGCGTACCCCACGGTGGAGTGTGTGCAGGTGGGTTAACTCGTGCGGCGGCGTTTGTTAATAATCACCCTCTGCTGGTGCTGTTTAGATTGCTTAAGAGTTGGTCTTAACTGCCTGGCGGTCATGACAAGCTCCTCTTTAAGCTGTGGTTTAGTTTTGCATTCATGTGTTTCTAGAGCAGTTATTTATGGGGGTGGGTGGGTCCTTCACAGAGGCTCAGGACAAATCCCCTGCATGAAAGTCTACTGTGTGCGTTCAAACAGTCACAGGTCAAGAGCCAGGCAGGAGGACAATGGACAGATGAGCCAACGAACTAAAAATAAAAGAACAGATATGAAAAAGCCACCATCTTTTTCTTTTTGACATTTTCCGACTTTCATGCAAGCCAGGACAAAGTTGCTCGTAGCTACTTGTGGATTCAAATACTCTATCGAGTGCTTTGATGAGTTTTTGCAATTTGATTGTCGTCCTGTCAGCCTGTTTCTGTTTTTTTTTTTTCAATCTAGGGATGGAAAGTATGAGGGAAATGATGGAGCAATCAATAACCGCTCCGGAAAAATGGCAGAAAGAAATGGTCCGTCACTAAGGACATTTGTGAAGCAGAGGAGTGACATCACCACAAAGGCGACTTATTCTGCTGATCGTTTTGGTGAATAATGATTGAGGCGTGTTAAGAGAAAGGTAGCTGCGTCAGCATGCTTAGGCTGCAAAGGATAAAGCAAAGGTTTACTCCATGCTGAAAAGAGAAGAAAAGAAGCACAACGTTTCAACTGTGGAGCCTTCTGCACCATCTTCTTTAGCGATGGTGATGATGTTTACATTGGAAAAACTGAGACACGCATACTGGAGGGGCTTGAACCACCAACTTTTCAGCACCACAGAGTCTGACAGTCTTTTGTGCACCCTACATTTGCAGGTTTATGGTCAAAGAAAACAATCACTTGCGCTTCTTGCAGCCGGCAATCTTTTTCCACTGACAACCAAGAAATGGATTTCATCTTTCACAAGCTGTATGGATTTCTTCAAAAACAAGTTATTCCAGAAAGGAAATGAATTCTTGCATTAAACTGAACCAAGCTGTACATGTTTGTCTGAAATGAGACATTCGGCACAACAAGACACGGAGAGAGGCACCGCTGGTATTCAGACCCAGGATCGCCTGCTTACTAGGCGGGCACTTTAAGCCACTAGGGAACAGCGCCAGCGGAGCACCGCGCTTTTACAGACACTTGGACACATCTGCGTTCGGTGTGCACTTAACCTGCTCTCTGAGCCCGTTGCCTCCGTCCCATTTAATAGCAGAACTGACGCCAAGAGAAATGATGAGAAATGGCATTTATCGGGCACTTTTCATGTCCAAGGAGCTCAATGCCCTTGACACCTCCACAAGGCGACAGAGCTGTGCATTCTTTGGCGACACCATTTTTTCTTTTGTTTAATTTCTATACTTATTGATAGAATAAAAATGATATGTCATGTACTGTAAGGGAAATGTCTCTTTTCATGGGGAAAGCTAGCACCAGCAAATGTTGTGTTTAGAAGAAGTGATTTAACATGACACGTGACCTAATTTACCGGAGCAAAAGCTCACCCAGCAAGCCCTGCTTTACTTCTACAGGAGAGAAGTACTGTAGAGTCTGCAAGATGTTCAGCTGGGTAGCTACGTCAGCATGCCTCGGCTGCAAAGGAACAAGTACTAGGTTTATTGCATGCTGAAAAGAGAAGAACAGAAACACAGCGTTTCGACTGTGAGGTCTTCTCACACCTGAAGAAGCCTCACACCTGTAAAAGGCTCCATGGTTTTCTTTCTTCTCTTTTCAACATGGAATACACCTATTGTCTGCAAGATGTGACAATTTCATGGTGTTTTGGAAGAAAACCTTTTTTCTTTGAATTCAAAATCAATCGGAATTTCAGCACGACACATCAACACTTTTTCTGTTTTAAGGAGATGATATTTTAAACCTGATAAAAATAGTAGGAAACACAAGTTTCTTGCTGTGAAAATTTAGATGGGGAAGTGTACTACTAGTAGCAGTGTAGAGCTCTCTGTGGTGGAGTGCAAGCGCATGTTCTATGGGCCAGTGGCGTAATGGATAACGCGTCTGACTTCGGATCAGAAGATTGTAGGTTCGAGTCCTGCCTGGCTCGTGAGGCTTTTAAACCTCTCAGGTTCCTCGGTAACAGGTTGCCGTCATGTATATGAACTATAGAAAAGCATTTGCCACAACCCGTAAATTAGCACGCAAGTGCGGGCTGGTGAACACAGAACTGTATGGAGATCATCTCCAGCTCCGAGCTCAATTGCAATGAAAAAACATGCAGAAAAGAACTGGAGAGCAGATGAATTTGTGCTCAGTAGGGTGGGGAGGACTCAGCATTGCTATTGTTCTAATTGGCATGAACTGCAGGGGATCTGAATCAGAACATGTCAGTTAGTTCGATCATTGCGTCAGTATGTAGGCCAAGTTAATACAGAATTATTACTTTGTCTGTCTCGTCTTTGTATATAGCTGAATGTCCCTGACAATTTCATGTTAGTTTTTAAGAACGACATTGGTGCTAATATATACATATATAGCATATAAGGAACACGTAAAAGTTTAGTCCATGCTGAAAAGATAAGAAAACCGCCACAACATTTCATCTTGGAATAAATCTTTACTTGTTGTTTTGCAGCCTACCCATTCTGACCTAACTCCTCCCTTGAAATTCCCTAACAGATAAGGGTACGTAACGGCTCATGCGATGCTCAGTTGCAATTTGTCCCAAAACAAACAAGAACAGCAGCTGAGGGTTTGAGTTTGAACATGCACTGTATTAAAGCAGCTTTTATTTCCATTGATAAATGCTAGATATTCCTACAGAGATTCTCCAGGTGAGTAAGCGATTCCTGTTTCTATTTCTATTTCTGTTTCATATCTATACAGTATATATATGTTACATGTGTCTCTGCAATAGTATAAATGTGTTATACACTATCAGGGGCTGCTTTTTTGTGCACCTCATCTACAACAAGGGTTTTTTTTTCATTTATGTTTGTGGACCTTCACCATTTGAGGAAGTGAGTTAGATAAGAAAGTTACAGGTATGGTGAGCAATGACTGACAAAGGCACGTACTGCGTATTCCTTACAGAAGTGTAAGCAATTTGTTCTAAAAAACACCGGCTAAAGTCCAACATCGTTAGCAATCTTATTACTTAAACAGAATTAACATCAATAAACTGTAAGGTGCTGGTACATGCGAGTAGATTTGATCTTCTATTAAACAAAAATGCAATTACAGCTCTAAAAAGGTCAACCTAGACTTCTGTAACAGATCTGTTCAGGTCATCGCTGTTTCTCTGACCTTGTGAGTCTTTGGAATTTTAAAAGTGTATTTTGCTTGCCTTTCATGTGGTCTGTGTACAAGTCACTGTGGCGTATGCGGTCCTACACAGCCTTGCTATAGACGTGACGAGCCTCCGCTATGTTGCAATGGAGAACAGGTTCAGTACGGAGCTGCCGAGAAAATTCAGCTGGAAAGCTCGTTGCAGAAAAGCATCGTTATCTGTGTCCAGCGGCAAAGCGTCCTTCGTGGGTGCTGAAGAATCGATTTCACAGGCTGCGGGTCCAGGCGATTTAGAGTGTTAAAGGTCCCAGCGAAAACGAAACGGCGCTGGTCCTTTTACACGCACGCACGCAACCAAATGCAAAGGACGCCGTAGTCGGCAGGATTTGAACCTGCGCGGGGAGACCCCAACGGATTTCAAGTCCGTCACCTTAACCACTCGGCCACGACTACAGCAAGCGCCGCGGCCGCTGCCTTCTTGCTACAATCGAACAGGGAGTGCGAGGCGGCGGCGGCAGCGGAGGCAACTTTTTTCAAGTTCGCTCTCCGTTTAAGAAACCTTTTACGCCATACGTGCAAGCACACACACACACACCTCAGAGGACTTAAGGGTGGCTTCAAGTTGGAATGATAAAGTCTCCCCGTTCGGACATGAAAACAGAACGTTCTTAGACAGAAAGCAATCAACAACGGAGACATGTGGACGACGATTTTAGTCACTGCACTTTGAATAGCATTTTTACTCCAGTTACAGGAGATGCACCAATGGCCCTTGACCTACGCTCTTACCAATGCCTTGAACATTCAAACAAAACAGCCCTCAAGTCCTGCGGTTTAATATAACGCTGTTACGTGTCGAGGCAGTATTTTTCTCTGTCCTACCGTTGAGACACGGGGCGTATATGGAAACGAACACATGCTACGGATCGTCTCTAATCGGTCCCTACAGTTGGAAGGCTCCTTGAAGCGTGCACCCCCATCATTCATCTTTGCGCATCTGTGAAAGGTAGACTCTTGAGCAATGTTTGAGCCAGCTCTAAGGCAACTAGTGCTATTGGACAGACACCTCTGGAAGATCCTAAGAGTCTCTTAACACCACTTCCAGCAGCAAGCTTAATTGTTCGCTGGAGGTCTCCCACCCAGGTACTGACCAGGCAAAGAATCACCAGTACATTGAATGAGGAAGTTAATCCTGAAATCCAATTACATATCTCAAGGTAAGACAAATCCATAAGAACATGTCTTAGTATTACATCGTTTACATTAGTATGGCACTGAGTTGGAGCTCCTCTTTAAGCTGTGGTTTAGTTTTGCATTCATGTGTTTCTAGAGCAGTTATTTATGGGGGTGGGTGGGTCTTTCACAGAGGCTCAGGACAAATCCCCCGCCTGAAAGTCTAATGTGTGCGTTCAGACAGTCACAGGTCAAGAGCCAGGCAGGAGGACAATGGACAGATGAGCCAACGAACTAAAAATAAAAGAACAGATATGAAAAAGCCACCATCTTTTTCTTTTTGACATTTTCCGACTTTCATGCAAGCCAGGACAAAGTTGCTCGTAGCTACTTGTGGATTCAAATACTCTATCGAGTGCTTTGATGAGTTTTTGCAATTTGATTGTCGTCCTGTCAGCCTGTTTCTGTTTTTTTTTTTCAATCTAGGGATGGAAAGTATGAGGGAAATGATGGAGCAATCAATAACCGCTCCGGAAAAATGGCAGAAAGAAATGGTCCGTCACTAAGGACATTTGTGAAGCAGAGGAGTGACATCACCACAAAGGCGACACATTCTGCTGATGGTTTTGGTGAATAATGATTGAGGCGCGTTAAGAGAAAGGTAGCTGTGTCAGCATGCGTAGGCTGCAAAGGATCAAGCAAAGGTTTACTCCATGCTGAAAAGAAAAGAAAAGAAGCACAACGTTTCGACTGTGGAGCCTTCTGCGCCATCTTCTTTAGCGGTGATGATGTTTACATTGGAAAAACGGAGACATACGTCCCTGGGTGGGCTTGAACCACCAACCTTTCGGTTAACAGCCGAACGCGCTAACCGATTGTGCCACAGAGACTGACGGCCGCTTGTACTCCCTACATTTGCAGGTTTATGGTCAAAGAAAACAATCACTTGCGCTTCTTGCAGCCGGCAATCTTTTTCCACTGACAACCAAGAAATGGATTTCATCTTTCACAAGCTGTATGGATTTCTTCAAAAACAAGTTATTCCAGAAAGGAAATGAATTCTTGCATTAAACTGAACCAAGCTGTACGTTTGTCTGAAATGAGACATTCGGCACAACAAGACACGGAGAGAGGCACCGCTGGTATTCAGACCCAGGATCGCCTGCTTACTAGGCAGGCACTTTAAGCCACTAGGGAACAGCGCCAGCGGAGCACCGCGCTTTTACAGACACTTGGACACATCTGCGTTCGGTGTGCACTTAACCTGCTCTCTGAGCCCGTTGCCTCCGTCCCATTTAATAGCAGAACTGACGCCAAGAGAAATGATGAGAAATGGCATTTATCGGGCACTTTTCATGTCCAAGGAGCTCAATGCCCTTGACACCTCCCCAAGGCGACAGAGCTGTGCATTCTTTGGCGACACCATTTTTTCTTTTGTTTAATTTCTATACTTATTGATAGAATAAAAACGATATGTCATGTACTGTAAGGGAAATGTCTCTTTTCATGGGGAAAGCTAGCACCAGCAAATGTTGTGTTTAGAAGAAGTGATTTAACATGACACGTGACCTAATTTACCGGAGCAAAAGCTCACCCAGCAAGCCCTGCTTTACTTCTACAGGAGAGAAGTACTGTAGAGTCTGCAAGATGTTCAGCTGGGTAGCTACGTCAGCATGCCTCGGCTGCAAAGGAACAAGTAATAGGTTTATTGCATGCTGATGTAGCGGCGAGGCTTATTAATAAGGCAGAATTAAGTGTTTCCGAGCTTCCCAAATGAGGCCCCATTTCTCTGTTCATCTCTGTGGTGCAGCCACAGAGAGACTATTCCCAGGGTGATTTAAGGTCCTAGGACAGCTCCCAAAGGGGGATGCACTTAGCTAAGCCTGGCTATCATGATCAATGGTCATCCATTGGCGCCTATCTGTCTAGGGAGTGCCAGTTGGACATCTGGACTGCATTACTAAGTGTCAGGAGTAAGTGACTCATATCTCACCTTGATCAACCAATCAGGGACTGGTAGGGCCGAGTAACCCACGTGGAACTCTGATGCCCATGGAACTTTCAGCCAATCAATGAGCTGAAGTTCCTCCAGGTAAAAACAGGCAACACAGAGAGCCTGAGAGATTCAGTGAGATTCAACAAGATTCAGAAGGGATTCTGGAGAGGATTCTGTGGACTGTTCTAAAGGGAATTCAAAGGAGAATTCCAGGGCAGGACGGCCCAGGAGCAGAAGGCTCCCAAGGGCAGGACATCCTCGCAGCGCGCCTCCTGACCATCCTGAGACTCAGCCCGGACAACCACGGAACGGCCAGTGTGTCTGAGTGCCAGAACTTTCCTTTGTTCTAAGAGTCTAGAGTGGAGGTTGCCAGAGAGTAACCAGCAGCAGGCCTCGTGAACAGGTCGGAACTGTGGAAAGCTGAATCACTATTCAGAACTAGCTCTTCATTAGGAACGAACCGGTCCTCTTCCTGACTTGCTGGGACCCACAGTCATCTTTTGTCCTGTGCACAAACTTTGCTAGTTAAAGCCAACACTAACTAGCCGGTCAGTGAGCATCAGCAGCGCACCGTCGCAAGCCGCACAGCACAGCCTGGCACTGAGCCAGAGAGCGCGGATTGGACAGCAACAGCCTGCAACTGTTTCTTTGTGCCCGCAGGAGATCTGAATCCCCAAAGATTGGATGAGTATTTAACTTCAATGCATTACAGCTCGAGAATTCAATTGTTATCCCAACCAGTTGATATCAATTTAATTCCTAAGAGTTATGTACTTGTTTGAGTATCTAATGTAGAAGTTATAACTAAGTTCATTTACGAAACGGTCTTAATGAATGATATACTGAACGTATGTCCTCTTGATATGTGTAACACTTCGTAACTGACTGAATATATACCTTTTGTATTCTGATAACCCTCTCGATAAGATCTGTTAGTTTTATATGCATATTCTATGTATTAATAAATGTATCCTCGTGTATTAGTACCTGTGTGTGTGCGTTGTTTGAGTTATGTCGCATGGTTGGACTCTAAAGCCATCAAAAGAATCAACTTTGTGATTTACTGCTACTATTAATAATTGTCTCAGTAAATGCCCAAACCCTACAGAACTGGTGCCTTCAGAGAGCCACTATGATTACATATTTGGCGTCCCTGAACCGGTTTTCTTACATATTTGGGGTCCCTGAACGGCTATGAATCACTACACTGAAAAGAGAAGAATGGAACCACAGCGTTTCGACTGTGAGGTCTTCTCACACCTGAAGAAGCCTCACACCTGTTAAAGGCTCCATGGTTTTCTTTCTTCTCTTTTCAACATGGAATACACCTATTGTCTGCAAGATGTGACAATTTCATGGTGTTTTGGAAGAAAACCTTTTTTCTTTGAATTCAAAATCAATCGGAATTTCAGCACGACACATCAACACTTTTTCTGTTTTAAGGAGATGATATTTTAAACCTGATAAAAATAGTAGGAAACACAAGTTTCTTGCTGTGAAAATTTAGATGGGGAAGTGTACTACTAGTAGCAGTGTAGAGCTCTCTGTGGTGGAGTGCAAGTGCATGTCCTATGGGCCAGTGGCGTAATGGATAACGCGTCTGACTTCGGATCAGAAGATTGTAGGTTCGAGTCCTGCCTGGCTCATGAGGCTTTTAAACCTCTCAGGTTCCTCGGTAACAGGTTGCCGTCATGTATATGAACTATAGAAAAGCATTTGCCACAACCCGTAAATTAGCACGCAAGTGCGGGCTAGTGAACACAGAACTGTATGGAGATCATCTCCAGCTCCGAGCTCAATTGCAATGAAAAAACATGCAGAACAGAACTGGAGAGCAGCTGAATTTGTGCTCGGTAGGGTGGGGAGGACTCAGCATTGCTATTGTTCTAATTGGCATGAACTGCAGGGGATCTGAATCAGAACATGTCAGTTAGTTCGATCATTGCGTCAATATGTAGGCCACGTTAATACAGAATTATTACTTTGTCTGTCTCGTCTTTGTATATAGCTGAATGTCCCTGACAATTTCATGTTAGTTTTTAAGAACGACATTGGTGCTAATAGATACACATATAGCATATAAGGAACACGTAAAAGTTTAGTCCATGCTGAAAAGATAAGAAAACCGCCACAACGTTTCATCTTGGAATAAATCTTTACTTGTTGTTTTGCAGCCTACCCATTCTGACCTAACTCCTCCCTTGAAATTCCCTAACAGATGAGGGTACGTAACGGTTCATGCGATGCTCAGTTGCAATTTGTCCCAAAACAAACAAGAACAGCAGCTGAGGGTTTGAGTTTGAACATGCACTGTATTAAAGCAGCTTTTATTTCCATTGATAAATGCTATATATTCCTACAGAGATTCTCCAGGTGAGTAAGCGATTCCTGTTTCTGTTTCTATTTCTGTTTCATATATATATATACAGTATATATACAGTATTGTACTATTATTATATAATTCGTTACACTGTGGCTGTGTTGTGTGTGTTAAGCTGCTGTTGCACTGCAATTTCCCTCACGGGATCAATAAAGTATCTATCTATAAGAAGACATTACCAACAACGACCACAAGATGGAGATATTGTCTAGACATTACCAACAACGACCACAAGATGGAGATATTGTCCAAAGAGGCAAGAAGGGCAAAGCCGCGATAAGGTAAAATCATTTTTTGTAAGAGATTGGTGTCAGAATGCACATCCGTATCCCAAACAGAATCTCTAGTAAAATATGATCATTTGTGAAACAGGCAAATGAGTGTCTGCTACAATATGATTGCTACAGATGCAGCCATTCAAAATGTGCGGGCGATACTGCATTATTTTCCGGTACGCTGTACGCAGTCTACCGCGAGTTACCGGTAAATACCGCGAGTTACCGGTAAATACCGCTAGCAAAATAATAGTATCCGGAATTTCCGCAAGGTGGAGCTAATAAAGCTCAACTTCTCATGTTTGAGCTGTAGCCATCAAAGTCTTTAATGAAGATATTACTAATAGTATTAATAATAAATGACCTTGGACAAGCTGTAAACTCAAAGTATTGCCCTGGTCCACATTATTTCTTTCACTGACCTTCTTTGTAAAAGTAACACCACAGCATTTCGCAATCACGCATTTTTTTCCAATCATGCAAAGTACAGTAATTTTTGAGAATCGATTCACCATGCCTTTCACATGCTCATAAAAGAGATTGATTTAGGAACATAAACATATTACCGTATGCAAACTGTACTGTATACAGTTTGTATATGTATATGTATATGTATATGTATATTTAATGTCTTAACTGTGCCCGTTTAAGTATTGAATATTTATATGGAATTTTACCACTGAAGGGAAATCTTAGTGCCTGAGCATAAAAAGAATAGGAGCGTAATGCAACGCGTGTGAAGGCCATAAACGATATTAATTTTGGAACATAAACATACAGTATATGGCTGGTCTCGGTACTTTAAAGAAAACATACACGAAACATGGTTTCATTATGACCAGAATCGGTCTTGAGATATTTTTAACTTGATTTACAGTATTTGAGAGGTATGTCTTGACACCGATACTACGTAAATACTCCTCACGTATATGTTTCTAGGTTTATATTATGCATTTCATACGGTCAAATTGCTTTTGAGCAACTGATAAGAAGCGCGAAACGGTATGCCCAGGGCGTTTTAGTTTTTGTTTTGTTTTAATGCAGTGCAGTGGATTGATTAGAGATATCAAGTACATACAAGTCATTTTTTAAATGTTGTAGTTCGTCTTGTAAAAATGTTACGAGTACATCATCTGTCAACAATTACACAGGTTCTGTTTCCATATTGCGGTTTTTGGTTACGTAATACTATTTTCTAATTTCACGTTGTGAATATATGATTTGGGCAAACAGAGCCGCAAAGAAGTACATTATGGGTTGTTGTTGTTTTTTTGCAGTTTTATCTAAAATAAGCGATGCTTAAACCTTTGTCTGATTCTTGTGAAACTATCCACACGACAGTTACCTAGGAGTTGACTTCAGTGATGTCACTGATGGGATGTTTCTAAAAATCCATCCTCTGTAAAACATCTTCTCTAGTTGTTCTGCATATGTATTCGCTAATGAAGCTGTGTGTTCTGAGCCTGGTTCTCTACATTTCTGTATGAACCAGCTTAGAGGGCTAAAGACAGCTTGTGTTTAAATTGAGTGTAAGGTAATTTATGCTTCTAAAGTCATGGTCAGCATTTATTATTGTACTGTGCTGTAAACTTCTTCTGTGCCTAATTACATTATTTTATAGTCGATAATGTTTCTGTAGTGCTTTTTCAGCCCTCAGCATGTGACTGCGCTGGTGGTGCTGTGGGTTAGGTTCCTGACTCCTATGTCACATGGTCTGTGGTTGAATCTCATGGAACTATGACTTTAATTTTTAACAAACATTTCTTTGAAAAAATGAAACATTTCCCTTGGTCAGAGATTAAATAAAACCTCACTCGCATCAAAACAAATTTATATTTCTAAATATCACAACATGATCGAATTTACGTCTTTTTAATAACAATGAATAGTCACCTATGCGTTACAAAATAAACATTTATATTGATTTGAATCGAGTTTTGATTTAAATCGTAAACGCGTGTTTAAAGGCGATATACTGTATAAAAGCGCTGATTCTTATGGAATGTGTTTGGCCGGGGATTCAAAAAAATTATTTTTTTTAATCGCGTATCTAAGGAAAATTGCAGTATAACTTTGTTCATGCACAAACAGTGGCATGTTACATTATAATTTGGGTGTCTCCTCTTGCCAGAAAGCTCTAAATTGGATTTTGAGTGCGGTTTTTGACTTTTTCTAAATTGCAACCCATAAATAAAGCTGATACAGTTTAGACTTACTGTATTCTAAACTGTATTACAACATCACATTGGACAATGCAACGTAAATTGCAAAAATGCACTTGGAATCTGTCCAAGCCCTACTACGAAAATTATTAAAACTGCGACACTTATCATTCATCTTTAAATAAACTTTATTTTATATAGCGTTTTAAGCGAATAGGTAATTAGATTGCTCATAAACCTAATCGCTTTTTCTACATAAACACAGCGTGATTGCTCTCTGAAAATGCTTTTTTCTTTATATTTAGGCTCAGATTTCAACTATAGATTGTATTATTATAAACTTTCTTGGAAAAATGTCTTTTATGTAAACCATGTTTGCTATTAATTCATTTAGGGCTAAAATACGTTCATTGTCTTCCAATCGAGTCGAGTTGACATTGGAAGCTTGCCACGCCCGGACTGTTACACCAACGCATTAGCATGTTGAAGCGATTTCATTGAGGAGGCCATCTACTAGTTAACACTGTACTTCCTACTTTGAAAACACCTGTGAAATTGGTTTAATTCGTCACAGCCAGCACTCCGGCAGAGAGGGGGGTTGTACTCGTTAATGTCTGATGACATACAAGTGGAAAGATTACAGATTTTAATCGTTTTGTTTCTGAACCAGGGAAAATCTGATCATGTTTCTCTATAACAATAATAAAAAACTTTATTTTAAATTATTTTACATATCCCGCTTGCACATCGCACGACTTTAATAAATCTATTCTTTATTAATACTAAATAAATAATACTAAAAATACTACAGCAAAGAGGTCACTTGATTTTTGGAATAATTCCAAATAGCACAATGATCCACTGGCATTCCTGAAGTCTGTTTAGTGCATAATCTTCCAAATACAATCACTAAGCAATTATAAGAATTATACCATCCTATTTCTTTGTGATGTCCTGTAAAAACTAAACCTATTTTTATAAGGCTTTTACTCAAAAGGTTTCCAAACACACAAAGCATTTGTGAAGTACTATAGTATTTCTAAAGGTTACTGGTACAACATCAATCATTAAAGCTTAACAATAAAGTTTAGATTGCTGACTATGGACTAACTACATTAACTAACTGCAATGCAACATTATACATTTTACAAGAATATCTGGTTGAATTCTTGCATTTGTAGCCAATTTAATGTGAGAGAAATAAGCCAATTTAATTATTTCACAAAAAATAATGTAATATAAAATGGATGTTTTTAACTTTATTGTAGTGTTTTAGAAACTAATATGTCTTCAAAAATGGTTGTTTTTCACTCCTAGGAATGAAAGCTGTTGTTATATGATGTTTATTTTCAAATTTGGAAAAATCAAAGGATTCTAGCTTTCTCCCCTTGCAGGCATCGGACACAGAGAACCTCATGGTTTTCCTAAAAATCATTTTTTATGTTCCCTGGTGTTCCAAATTTAGTTTTAATTTGTTATTATGTTAAAAACAGGGTAATAAATTTCTAATTGGACTATAAATAATGTCATATTGTCTGCTATAAAACTGATGTTTTCAACTCTATTGTAGAGATTCTAGAATCATCTAATAGAGAATTGAAATAAAAAAAGGGCATAAGAAAACATTACCAACAACGACCACAAGATGGAGATATTGTCTAGACATTACCAACAACGACCACAAGATGGAGATATTGTCCAAAAAGGCAAGAAGGGCAAAGCCGCGATAAGGTAAAATCATTTTTTGAAAGAGATTGCTGTCAGAATGCACAACTGAATCCCAAACAGAATCTCTAGTCAAATATGATCATTTGTGAAACAGGCAAATGAGTCTCTCAGGTGCCCATTGCTCATTTTCAGACACATTTATGCAATACTTTCACCATGCGTTGAGCAATAGGGATTAAAGATACCAGAGGTAAGGTTTAAAAGTGATTCTGAGGTGCAACACATCAGCAATACAGCTAGGCATCTGAAATGCGGGGTTTGAGAGCCCTTCAGGGAACACCGTACCCTAAAGGTACCAGAAGTCCAGTAGTATAAGCATTAAGTCACTGTCACCCCTGTTACAATGTGATTGCTACATATCTTCATTTCTTTGGTTTTTAAGGAGTAAGAGTGCAGGGGGTCTAAATCTGCGATCCAGTGTGTTGAAGTATTTCGCAACATTACCTGTAGCCCGTATGGAAATAAATACTAATTCTGATTATTGCCCTGGGCATGTACCAATAAATCACTGAGCATATATATATATATCACTGTGTTGAAGCTAGAGACCTGTATGTAATATTATGGTGCTAAAATGTCATTTTCACATATATTAATGTAATAAATGATTGCTTATGCTTTATAAACAAATCTAATTAAAATAAATGATTAAGTTTTGTATTTATCTTGTACCATAGAACATGATTTTCTTTGTATTTCAAGCCCACAAAGTGTCCAAATGACGCACTACATGATATAAGGAAGATTATCACATGCATATCGGTATTATCTTTCTTATGAAAATGCATTCCTTTCATTACCTTTTACTTTTTAAAATGAACTCAAATTGTGTATAATGTAATAATTTAAGTAGAAGTGCTTCACTGCTCTATGCCGTCTGGAAATAAATCCTCAGACTACTTACTGCCCTGGGCATGTACCAATAAATTACAGGAGCACATCTATATATCACTGCGTTGAAGCAGGAGACACACAATCACTGCAAACACATCCTAAATACAGTGTTCTAGCACCTTTGACCTCATCCAGAACATATCATTTCTTGAAAGGGATTGCTGTCCGAATGCACATCTGAATCCCAAACAGAATCTCTAGTAAAATACGATCATTTGTGAAACAGGCAAATGACTGTCTCAGGGGCCCATTCCTCATTCTCAAGACACATGTATGCAGTACGTACACCATGCATTGAGCAATAGGGATTAAAGACACCACAGCTAAGGTTAGAAGTCATTCTGACTATATTCTAAAATATTGGACTCATATTCTTATGATGGCAGACATGATGCTGCGTTTAAAACCGGGGTTAATGGACATTATATGACTGTCAATTCTGTTTTGTTTTGGAGACTCTTGGCTGCCTATATGGTACACTGCAGCGTGAAGGAATTATTTTCCAAAACTGTGTCAGCTCAAAAGTTGTAAGAGAACCTCTCCAGCTGCTTTAACTCTCTTCATTTTTGTCATTTAATTGTCTGTCGGCACTATGTGGCAGCGTTGCATGACAACCCCTCTCACCACGGAAAGGAACCTAACAGCTTTGGTAAGAGAGGAGAAAAGGACCTGGCCAGTACGGGGCACGAACCCGTGACTTTGGCGTTATTAGCACCATGCTCTAACCAACTGAGCTAACCGGCCTCACGACAGTGGTTCTCTCTGTGCTGCAAAAAATCGAACTCAGGGAATTTCTTTTGCCCTCCTTTGAATAGAAAGCCGTGTAATTCAGTGTACGGGCTTTCTCATGCAGTTTCATGGTTCTTGTAACCCAAATCCTACACTGGCCTGAAGTGCCCCCCATTTCACAGAATTTTTCAGCTGATTTAAAATGTACCTAAAGGAGAAGCATTATTGAAGACGATCAATTACCAAGAGCTTTTGTCAAAGGTTTTGGTGGTCATTTTTAATGACCACAGAGCGATGTGACCTCGGTTTTACATCTCATCCAAAAGACAGCGCCCTTTTACAACACAGTGTCTCCGTCACTATGCTGGGGCATTGGGACCCGCACAGACCTCAGGGTGAGCGCCCCACCGCCGGCACCATTAACACCGCTTCCAGCTGGAAGCTTTGTTTTTCCCTGTAGCTCACCCTCATCCGGGTACTGACCTGGCTCACACCTGCTTAGCTTCAGTGGGTTTTCAGTTGCGAGTTGCAAGGGGATGCAAGTGATGGAGCAGCTAGCTGCAAAAGCCACTGCATTGGCGGGGAATCAAAGCCGAGCCTCCCGCGTGGCAGGCGAGAATTCTACCACTGAACCACCAATGCTCAGAACCCGGGCCTTCAAAAAAGACGCTTTTTTGGTGCTCTGTGCAAAAAGCGTCGACATCTGCTTCCAGCTGTAAAATGCCATTCGCGGACGCTGAAGAACTTATTTGCAAGGGAGCGGGTACAAGCAATTTGGCATTTTAAAACCACCAGGAACACCGAACAGGGGCGCTTCTTTGCTTGCGCCGAAACACAACGACAGGAGGTGGACAACGTAGTCGGCAGGATTCGAACCTCTTTCTGTCTATTATATACTAAATGTTCTCTTGTCTGTCTCTTGTTTGTATAGAACTGAATGTCCCTGACAATGTACTGTTAGTTTTAATTGAAGAACGGCATTTGTGTTCAAATATATCAGACAAGTTTACGTAACTGCTCATGCGACACTCAGTTGTAATTAGTCAAGAAATAAAGTCGAACAACAGCTGCGGGTTTGATTCTGAACGTATCAGATTGCAGCACCTTTTACTTCCATTGACAAATGATAGAGATTCGAAGAGAGATCCTTCAGACCAGCAAGCAAACCCACGGCTATTTCGGTTTTCTATCTAGGCAACGTTGGTGTCTGCAATAGCATACATGAAAGCGTGATGCAATTTCTGTGGCTAAATTTGTTGCACGTCATGCACAGTAAGAGTGTTTCTAACATAAAATAAAAAGTCAACAATTAGCGATCACGCCTTCTCCTCAGTTAACCCACTGAAACCCTTGCTGTTAACAGTTCTTTAATGCATGCTTTACGAGCACCTACATATTGTGTCGGTTCTTTCAGTTTTATTCATTAGGTTTTCAAAGGCATAAGTAGAACACCAGAGGTGCGAACGCAAGATGTGTGGTTATCTGAAGAACTCATTTCCATGGCAGCGGGGCCAAGCTATTTAGTGTTTTTATAGTACCAGGGAAGGAGAAGCGGCACTTCACCTTTGCCGCGCAGGCACAAGGAGACGTGCGGCAGACGCCGTAGTCGGCAAGATTTGAACCTGCATGGGGAGTCCCCAACGGATTTCGAGTCCATCGCCTTAACCACTCGGCCACGACTACAGCAAGTTCACCATCGCCGCATTCCTCCTTTAATCTAACACGGAATGCGACGTGGCTGCGGAAACCTTTTCAAAGTCGCTCTCCGTTAAAAAAAAATAATACCTTTGACAAAATACGTGCCGGCAGACAGACACGCCTCAGAGGGTTTAAGGCTGGCTTCATGTCGGAATGATAAAGTCTCCCCGTCCGGACATGAAAATGCCACTTTGTTACACACAAAAAAAGAATCAACAACAGAGAAATGCCCACAAGCATTTGAAAAGCCGCACCACGTCGCACTTGAAATAGCTCTTACATTAGTGGTAGACGCAGGAATCGCATTTTTATTTACGCTCTTACCAACGCGATGGAAAGCAAAACAAAGCAAAGCAGAGCAAAACAAAACGAACAAACGAAAACCCTGCACATAACGCCGTTACGTGCCCAAGTGGTATTGTACGTCATCCTAGCACTGCACCCCGGGGCGTACGGTACATGGGAACGAGCACACGCCACGAATCGTCTCGAATCACTCCCTACAGCTGTAAGGCGCCTTGAAGCGTGCACCCCCAACATTCTTCTTTGCGCATCTGTGAAAGGTAAACTCTTGAGCAAACTCTGAACCAGCTCTAAGGAAACTAATCCGATTAGACGTAACTTTGACTCATCTTTTTACGCTCAGTGCTGGATTGCTCAAACTCCAGCTAGGGTTAGGGTTAGCATTACCACGCTACTTAGACACTTTGTTTACGCTCAGTGCTGGATTTTGGGAACTTCAGGACGAGTGGGAATTTTCTCCTATCTGTCCATTCTGTTTTGTTTTGGAGACTCTTGGCTGCCTATGTTGTACAGTGCAGCGTGAAGGAAACATTTTCCAAAACTGTGTCAGCTCAAGAGTTGTAAGAAAACCTCTCCAGCTGCTACAACTCTCTTCATTTTTGTCATTTAATGTGACACTCGATGTATAACTGGAGCCTCACATATGCAAATGGTGCGGCTCCAGTTCGACACCCAGTTCGACACCACTTTACAGTATATGACAAAAGCATGGCAAACTGTGCCGGACCAGCAGATAACTTCCGCTTATTTTGACCATATTAAACATTGGAAATCTTCCCACTTGCATTTGTGACACTTGATTTTGGCTCCACCTAAGAAACTCTTAAATCTTCTAACACTTTTCTCTTCTCCCGCAACACACTTGTCTGTCGGCACTATGTGGAAGCGTTGCATGACAACCCATCTCACCACGGAAAGGAACCTAACAGCTTTGGTAAGAGAGTAGAATTACCTGAAGAACTGCTTTCCATGGAAGCAGGACCAAGCGATGTAGCATTTTTATAGTACCAGGAAAGGAGAAGCGGCACTTCGCCTTTGCCACACAGGCACAAGGCGACGTGCAGCAGACGCCGTAGTCAGCAGGATTCGAACCTGAGCGGGGAGTCCCCAATGGATTTCAAGTCCATCGCCTTAACTACTCGGCCACAACTACAGTGAGCTCGCCACCGCCGCATTCCTCCTCCGGAGTGCGAGGTGTCTGCGGAAACCTTTTTAAAGTCGCTCTCCGTTAAAAAAAAATACCTTTCACAAGATACATGCCGGCAGACAGACACGCCTCAGAGGGTTTAAGGCTGGCTTCACGTTCAAATGATAAAGTCTCACCGTCCGGATGTCAAAATGCAACTTTGGCAGACAGAAAAAAAACATCAACAAACCACAAATGTGGACAAGGATTTTACAAGCTGCACCACACTGCACTTTCAAAAGCATTTACATTCGTGTTAGACGCAGGAATTGTCCTTGTTTTGCGCGCTTACGAACGCCATACAAATAAAACAGGTCTACGGGTCTGAAACCTGCTCCACGGAAAACAGTTCTGTTGCGCTTTTGATCAAAGGGAGATTCTCTGTTCTTACTTTTTCATGACATAACACCCAAAGGGGCTTCTTTGGAGCTGGATTCCAACCAGCATCCTAAAGTTTCTTGGTCGTATCCTTTACAGTCCTCTGTTCGGTCGACATGGAACAGAAGGGGGCAGCTTTCCTCACACATACAGTGCAGTTCTGCATCAGACCTCTAACTCGTTTCCTTAGCTTGGATTTAAGCCACGAAGCAGGCTTCTACTGTATAAACGTCTAGAGGAATCACAAACTATTTGAGAGGCCATCATCCCAGGGGGAACTGACAAAGTCTATCCCTAAACACCTAGCGCAGTCTCTCGAGAGACTGTCAAAAATCGCTTTCTCCGTTTGTGCTGCAAGTAAGTGAAAATGCGGTCTCAACCCAGAGCCACTTGGCAGCAGCGGCACGTAAATACTGTTACTGCCACTGCTCGATACCGACGTTAGCCTACTATACCATGTTCAGCCACCGCTAGAAAATGTACAGCTCTAGTACTGGAGCAAACAGAAGGAGGGCCAACATCTAACAGGCACACGTGTCAGACATAGAGAGCGCCGAGGATGGGATTCGAACCCATGCGTGCAGAGCACAATGGATTAGCAGTCCATCGCCTTAACCACTCGGCCACCTCGTCAATGAAACTGGGCTGTCCAGACACGGGTTGGCACGCTCCAGGTGATCTTTTTCTTTTTTTTCCCTCGTACTCGAGGGTCCTTTTCCTGTTCCACATGCGATTTCAACATTTTCCTTGGGAGATGTCAAGCCAGCAAGCCACTGCTGTGGTTCAGTGGCCAGTGTGGAGTTCAGTGGCCCTGTTGTACACAGAAAGCACATTGAGCTCCTTGGACATGAAAAGTTCCAGATAAAAGCCATTTGTCATCCTTTCTCTTGGTGTCGATGTTGCTATTGTATGTAAAGGTGGCAACTTGCTCAGCGAGCAGGCGGAGCACACACCGAATGCAGATGTGTCTGAGTGGTGTGTCCAAGTGGCTGCAAAAAAACAGTACTCCCGGGGCGCCGTGGCTTAGTTGGTTAAAGCGCCTGTCTAGTAAACAAGAAATCCTGGGTCCGAATCCCAGCGGTGCCTTTTTTTGTGCTGTGTTCTCGAACAGAACTGGTCATTATGGACAACCGCATACGCCTAGACTTAATTAAATGCAAGTATTCATTTCCTGTCTTGAACGACTTGTTTTTCTTAAAATGGATGCAACTTGCAAAACATGAAATACAAACCTCGCTAATCAGCGCTCGCGGCTGGCAAAAAAAAAGAAGTCAGCAATGTTTTTTTTCTTTAACCTTAACCCTGCTAATGGAGAAGAGTTAAACGACCGAGTCTATGCAGCTTAAACGGTGCTCACGTCGGGTTCTTAGCTGAAAGGGTGATAAATCCCGCTCACCCCAGTCCTTAATCTTTTAAAAGGATACAAAATTGAACCTAGTCGCCACATCACATACATCCTGTTCAACGATAAAAAGGTGACATCTATCCTCGATCCAGAGTAAATCCCACGTTGAGGGCATATTTTTTTCCACTTTACCATGAGTCGGGCTCGGCTGCACAGAGGCGAGAGCAGAGCAATGAGGTCACGGGGACAGGAGAGCCACACGCTGGCGGTTTAAACACGCGGAAGAAAACTGAGGGATCCACAGTATGTGGACCCTCCGTGCGCCATCAGTCCGCACTCCGGACTCTGAATCCTGCCATCCGAGTTAAGATCTCGGCGGAACCTGAGGCGCAGTTCTTTCTTAAAACGTAATCTGGTGAGCATTTCTAGAATCGTACTTGTATAGATGCAGCCTTTAATGTGTTGCTAGGTTAAAATTGATGACTTCTTGAACTTCAGTAGGCAACTGCCCTCTTGATTTTGGATTTAATTTCTTTATTACAGGGGCGCTTTTATGAAGACCGAGTCATGTTCAGGTACTTTGCTTGATGGAGGAAGCATATTTCGGACTCTGTGATCTGCTCACCTGGAAAGGTCTGCTGTACTACTACAAGAGAGAAGTAGAGTCTGGAAGAATGGACAATTTTATGATGCTTTGGAAGATAATGTTTTTTTTTTTCTTTGAAATTGAAATGAATCAGAATATCAGTGCAAAAGACAAACTCTTGGTTTGGTTTAAAGAGATATGGTTTTAAAACAGACAAAATGTAGAAAACAGGTGTTTCTCACTTTTGGAAGAGAATGGACCGGGGGTAATATTTTACAAGTTATATAATAGTAAAATATTATATAATAGGGGTAATAGTCGCGAGGGGCTTCAGCTTTTTCGTGCTTAATATGGTGCGCTGTGGCCACGGCAGATATGGGATCTATAAAAGCCGAAAATTCTCCGATCATTGCCTGACACAGCTCCTCAAAGCTATTACAGACCTCAGGTCCTTGTCTAGACATCCACTCGTGGACCGCTCGGCTGGTAGTTTTCCTTACTAACATAGCCTTTTCCTGTTCGGACGCTTCGGGCATAAACTGCAAAGTATATCTCAGCTCATCAATGTAGGTCTCCACATTATTCCCTGACACTGTCGGGTCAAACCTTTCTACATCTTTGGCTAACTGCCTCAGGGAGTGGAGGTTAATTTTTACAGTTTCTCCGTGGGCAGGGAGACGGCCGTGATCAGGAGCAGGGGGTCTATGCCTGAATTGAATCGCCCTTGCGTCTCGCGCAGGACTCGGCGATCTCCCCCATGCCGATCCGACCACAGACCCTGGCCGGGAGAAACCTCCTGGGTGAGCGCTCCGGGCTGCTAGGTGGGCTGGCATGTAAGTGGGATCTAGCCTGTTTTGCTTCCAGTACGGCAGCATCTAACTCCTTTTGCCTTTCCTGGCTGAGCTCATTTAAACTCTCAATTTCTTTTTCTTTTTCTTTCAAGCTCGCTTCTAGGTCTCTCCTAGCTACCTCAGCCGCAGTTTCTCTAGCAGACAGGTCATCTAATTTACCTAAAACTTCCCTGAGTCTGTCTTCACTTTCCTCACTTTTCACTCTCTTTTCTCTGATTATATCCAACAACTCAACTCGCTCCGCCTTATATCTTTCTAGCTTTCCCTGAAGCGTTTGAAACTTTGTCAGCTCGGACAAAGACAGTTCCAGCTGTTTAGCTAGATTTAAGGCGAAACTAGATAGGACCTGAACTGCGTTCACAGACCCTCCTGTGTTAAGCTGGTTCGCTACCTTAGCTACTAAATCTACTTGCAGCTTCTCAATATCATCAAAGTTCAACTTTTCGATACTGCTCCAGTAACCAGGATTGTCGTCGCTAGAAATAGTACTTATAAGCGACTCCACTTCAGACATTTTAGCAGCCATTGTCATTACGTCAGAGAAACTTTAAGAGTATTACTTTTTTTCCTTTTACCAAAATACAGTATGGAATCTAAACACCCGAGCAGATGGATTTCCAATCAGCACACGTTACACTAAACGCTAGAAAACAGGGGGATTTCTTTACGCAGTTATCAGCACACCCGGTATTCGCGTATAAAAGCCACGGTGCTGTGCTGAACTTGAACTCACAGCAACATCAGTTATTCTGTACGATTGAGTCTCATTTCATTCTAAACTCGCCCACCCAGGGACGCCATTAAATGTAGTGGTTTGATGGGTTTACTGAGACACTTATTAATTGTAGCAGTAATCACGAGGTTGTTCGTTGGGGCTTTTAGAAAATCAATCGCCAGAACAACTAACAACGCACACACACGGGTTCAATACACGAGATACATTTATTAATATAAATTGTGCACCAAACATATACTAGTCTGCCTGGATACGAGCGGCAGACCTTACTGTGAGGGTTATCAATATACAAGATATATAATCTCGAAGAGATGCAAACACAAAGAGATACACAACAGAGAATATATGTCAATATATATCGTTCGGTTACCAAATCGCTAATCAGTGTTATTACCCATTGTTACTCTAAACTCGGAAGTAAATACATTACTCATGAATTAAATTGATAACAACTTGTGTTGAGGTACAATTGAATTCTCGAGACGCAATGTAGAACATGGGGTTAACTTATCCACTGTGTATGGATTTGGAATTTCCCGGCACGAACACCAAACCAGCTGACAAGCTCTGTTGCAGCCTCTGTTCCAGCGGTTGTCCAATGGGCGTTGTGTCGGCGTCCTCTGGCTACCAGCCAACCAGTCAAGGTGCAGCTCGGAGTAGGACGGGCGGAGGAATCTGACTGCGGCGCGCAGGGCAGTCGTTGCTCCGAGGGGATCTACCAGCAGTCCGGCTGGCTAGTAGAAAGTCTCTATGCACAGAGTGTGACCGCGAGTCCTCACAAGTCACTCTTTTGCCTGGGAAGAAACTGGTTCGTTCCCGGTCCAGCGCTGCTTCTGAATAAGCTATTCAGGTTGTCGACGAGGGTCCAACTGTAGGCTGCCGTTGATCAAACGGAGCATTCACGTTAGTAGAATTCTGAGTACGTACGGGATGCTTGGCCTCGCGCTTAGAACAAAGTCCAAGTCCCTATGCAGACAACAGCAGTTGTCACGTGATTGTCTCTGAGGATGCGCGAAAATGGCCAAGGAGAGCCCCGATCTGAGCTTGCGCTCCCTTTTTGACCAAGACACAGATGTGTGCTGATTGGTTGAGAGTTTTGCGGGCATTGGAGACCCACGTGGTATTACCACACCCTGCCAGTCCCTGATTGGTTGGTCAAGGTGAGATATAAGTCACTTACTCTTGACACTTAAGAATGCAGTCCAGATGTCCATTCAGCACTCCCTAGACAGATAGGCGCCAATGGATGACCATTGATCATGATAGCCAGGCTTAGCTAAGTGCATCCCTGTCTGGGAGCTGTTCCCTATCAAAAGAAAACAACTTAAATCAGTCTGCATGAATACTTTCTCTGTGGCTGCACCACAGAGATGGGGGGTGAGATGGGGCTTCATTTAGGACAGCATACCAACGCTTAATTCTGTCTTATTAACAAGCATTGCCGCTACACTTGTATCCCAACTTTTGCAACTCGCAACTGAAACCCCACTGAAGCTAAGCAGGTGTGAGCCAGGTCAGTACCAGGATGAGGGTGAGCTACAGGGAAAAACAAAGCTTCCAGATGGAAGTGGTGTTAATGGGCGCTCACTCTGAGGTCTGTACGGGTCCCAATGTCCCAATATAGTGACGGAGAAGCTGTGTTGGAAAAAGGGCGCTGTCTTTTGGATGAGATGTAAAACCGAGGTCATAGTGCTCTGTGGTCATTAAAAATGACCACCAAAACCTTTGACAAAAGCTCTTGGTAATTGATGGTCTTCAATAATGCTTCTCCTTTAGGTACATTTTAAATCAGCTGAAAAATGCTGTGAAATGGGGGGGCACTTCAGGCCAGTGTAGGATTTGGGTTACAAGAACTATGAAACTGCACGAGAAAGCCCGTACACTGAATTACACGGCTTTCTATTCAAAGGACAAAAGAAATTCCCTGAGCTTGATTTTTTGCAGCACAGAGAGGACCACTGTTGTGAGGTCGGTTAGCTCAGTTGGTTAGATGGTGGTGCTAGTAACGCCAAGGTTGTGGGTTTGAGCCGCGTACGGGCCAGGTCCTTTTCTCCTCTCTTACCAAAGCTGTTAGGTTCCTTTCCGTGGTGAGATGGGTTGTCATGCAACGCTGCCACATAGCGCCGACAGACAAGAGTGTTGCGGGAGAAGAGAAATGTGTTTGAAGATTTAAGAGTGTCTTAGGTGCAGCCAAAATCAAGTGTCACAAATGCAAGTGGTTGGATTTCCATTGTTTAATATGGTAAAAATAAGCGGAAGTAATCTGCCGGTCCGGCACAGTCTGCCATGCTTTTGTCATTTACTGTAAAGTGGTATTGAACTGGGTGTCGAACTGGAGCCTCACCATTTGCATATGTGAGGCTCCAGTTATACATCGAGTGTCACATTAAATGACAAAAATGAAGAGAGTTAAAGCAGCTGGAGAGGTTTTCTTACAACTTTTGAGCTGACACAGTTTTGGAAAATGTTTCCTTCACGCTGCACTGTACAACATAGGCAGCCAAGAGTCTCCAAAACAAAACAGAATTGACAGATAGGAGAAAATTCCCACTCGTCCTGAAGTTCCCAAAATCAAGCACTGAGCGTAAACAAAGTGTCTAAGTAGCGTGGGAATGCTAACCCTAACCCTAGCGTAAAAAGATGAGTCAAAGTAACGTCTAATCGGATTAGTTTCCTTAGAGCTGGTTCAGAGTTTGCTGAAGAGTTTACCCAGTGGGCACTGATTCGTCGAATATACGTATATTCACGGCGAAAATACGGCTATACGTATATATACGTCGCCTCGACGTATAATCAAAGTCGAATTGCAACCGTAAAATCGACGACATTAATAAACGCATATATAACGTCGAAAACACATCTAACACAGTGCCTGAGGCTTTTTACTGTATGTATCGTGTGTGCCGCAACTAGGAGTATACGGCACTCTGCACAGTGTACGAAGTAAATTATTTTCGCAGTAATTAATTTACACGTGTATAATAAATATAGTAAATATAATAAATTAATTACTGCGAAAATTACTTCGTACACTGTGCAGAGTGCCGTATACTCCTAGGTAAGTTAGGTACATCTTTTTGCCCAAAACTGAAGGGGCGACATTCCTCCCTCCCCCCGTGATGCCAGGCCTGTCCCCATCCTATTCCATAATGTCATTATACTGTATATAATACCATACAACAGTGACTGATCCTTACTAACTGCATGCGTTAAAATTGCAAATCAGCTCATAGCAGGGGGCACATAGCCACGATGTATTATCAATGTTAAATTTCAACCATAATATCGACAACATTAATAAACGCATACGTTGAGAAAATATCGAACCCAGCATATTTTCCGGTTATATACCACAATGCATTGCTAGTATTCGTTGGTCACCATTTTGGACACGTTTTTCAAACGTAGAAGTATATCCGCAAATATCTCAGCAATCCTCTTTTGACGAGTAAGTATGAACAATAATAATACTATCTGAATACATACAGATCTTTCTTAATATTATTTTGATTAAAATAGTAAGTGAATAAGCAAAAAATGGCACATAAAAATAGTGGAGCTTTTTAAACATCTGTACTTACTGCGCCCCATAAGAAATCGTTTGTCCCCGTTCAAAAGAGGTTGTGCGATGTCCTGCAGCGTTCGCAAAGCAAACCTTTGACAGTTTGAAAAGAGGAATTTATTCTGCTTCCTGTGCGTGCAGTAGTTACAAAGTTGAACGTCTTTACACGATCTGCTGCAGTTTTCAGTGGGCGGGCGTTGTCAAATGGCTTGGAAAAACGCACTGTGTTTCGGCTCGGCAAACATCGTGAGCAGTGTCCTGCATGTTTTCTGTGTATAGCTGTCTTTTAACGCATACAGAATTCATTCGAAATGGGGAATGGTGTGAATGGGGAAGATGACACTAAATCGTTTTGCCGTTTCTCTATTCTTATTCTATGTTGTACTTTCAAACTTTGGGTACTCTTTAATTAGGACAGACTTTATTGCTCAACTTCTATGATGCAAGCCAAATTTTATACATTTATTTCAGCTTTGAGCTTAGTAAACCGTTCATTTTTTAGATTATACTAAAGAAGATATTAATCATCATTAATTTGGGAAGTAATATTATATAATTTTCTCCTAGCTGCGGTGCTGAAGTCCCGCCCTAAATCAGCAGAAAAAGAAATAAAGGAGCACGCAATGTGTTACTTGAAGAATGCATATGCAAGGCAGGGGGCCAGGAGATCTGGACACTGAAAATACTAGGTTTTTGGTTCTAACTGTTAGGACAATTACACAGGGTTTGCAAATAGTGGACAAAAATCGTCTTAACTTCCATTGTAATATTTTTTTTCTTGGAAATATAGAAGTTGTACATTTTAAAATGTATATTTGAATCAAAATGTGGATTTGAGTTAGTGTGTTAATGTAATTAGTTTGTGTTTGCCGTTACTATACTGTATATTGCCATATTACCAGAATTTGTAGCTGAAGTTTAAGACTAGTTGTGTTTTTTATGATTATTGCCCATATGTTGATTGTTGATTGATTGTATACAATGTATAATTTGAAATACATATTTTTCAGGTGTGAATGTGTATTTTCAGAATAAATTTCTAAACCAAATCATTGGGTTGATTTACTAGTTTCTACACCTGTAAAACCTAACTTTGATGTATAATAGACCTCTACCCATATACGTATAATAGACCTCTAAAGTTATCCGTATAATAGACCTCTAACCATATACATATAATAGACCTCTAAAGTTATCCGTATAATAGACCTCTACCCATATACGTATAATAGACCTCTAAAGTTATCCGTATAATAGACCTCCAACCATATACGTAGAATAGTCCTCTAAAGTTATCCGGAACTCCTACCATATATGTATAATAGTCCTCTAAATTTATCCGTATAATAGAACTCCAACCATTTACGTATAATGAACATCTAATCATAGACGTATAATTGACGTATAACAATAGACGTATATTAGAATTTCATTCTAGACGAATTGCAGACCACATTCAGACGTCTAAGGTATGCGTTTAATAGACGTATATTATACGTCTTTTGCCCACTGGGTTACGTCTCAACAGAAACGCTCTTTAGCTCTTTCAGTGTTATGCAGAGAACAGCGTCTGTCGAGGTCACTTTTGAGTCAGCGCGAAACGCCGTGTGCTGTCAGTTTGATTTCATATTGCTCGTAGCGGCGCCCGGCTTTTGTCTGTCAAACGTTAGGTTGCGCTTCTTCATGCTGCATCGTCGACATGAGTGGAGCTTTTTAAACGTCTGTACTTACTGCGCCCCATAAGAAATCGTTTGTCCCCGTTCAAAAGAGATTTTGCGATGTCCTGCAGCGTTCGCAAAGCAAACCTTTGACAGTTTGAAAAGAGGAATTTATTCTGCTTCCTGTGCGTGCAGTAGTTACAAAGTTGAACGTCTTTACACGATCTGCTGCAGTTTTCAGTGGGCGGGCTTTGTCAGATGGCTTGGAAAAACGCACTGTGTTTCGGCTCGGGAAACATCATGAGCAGTGTCCTGCATGTTTTCTGTGTATAGCTGTCTTTTGACGCATACAGAATTCATTCGAAATCATTGATTTCTCCAATTATCAAGGGTCCCTTAAAGGATGAGTCAAAGTAACGTCTAATCGGATTAGTTTCCTTAGAGCTGGTTCAGAGTTTGCTCAAGAGTTTACCTTTCACAGATGTGCAAAGAAGAATGTTGGAGGTGCACGCTTCAAGGTGCCTTACAGTGCGTTGTTTCCGACACAGTGTGGCCGGGTGTTTTCCGAGTTATCGCACGGATTGGGCACGCCCACAAGCCGAGAGCCGCAGGCGATGAGCCCGGGGCTGAACGGGCCCCACTGGCTAGTTTGTAAGGCCAGGTGCATTGCCAACCACGACCGGCAGCGCAGAGGCTTTGAAGGCGGTCTGGGCTCCTGCAGCTGTGCAGCCACGCACTCTGGTTTCTCTTCATCTCGTACAAATCTTTCACCTTTTACTAAAGATTTCCGTGGAGAGGAGCATGAATGAGTTCCATGCAATTTTTGTGCTTCCCTGCCTTCGGGTGGGGCGCACCCTGGCTGGTCAAAGAGAGAAAACAAAAACGCTTGCAATCGGTCTTGTTATGGCGATTGTGGCAGTCTGCTCCGCGAGTCCTCGGTCTCCGGCCGTCTGATTGGCGCTCTTTTCTTTGGGGGGTGGGAAGTGTCCGGCCGCAGGGGATCTTGGGACCTCGCTTTGCATAGCGGCTTCCCAGAGTGCGTCGTTTCCGGCACAGTGTGGCCGGGTGTTTTCCGAGTTATCGCACGGATTGGGCACGCTCGCAAGCCGTGAGCCGCAGGCGATGAGCCCGGAGCTGAACGGGCCCCACTGGCTCGTTTGTAAGGCCAGGTGCATTGCAAACCACGACCGGCAGCGCAGAGGCTTTGAAGGCGGACTGGGCTCCTGCAGCTGTGCAGCCACGCACTCTGGTTTCTCTTCATTTCGTACAAATCTTTCGCCTTTTACTAAAGATTCCCGCGGAGAGAAGCATGAATGAGTTCCATGCAATATTTGTGCTTCTCTGCTTTCGGGTGGGGCACAGCTGGGCTGGTCAAAGAGAGAAAACAAAAACGCTCGCAATCGCTCTTGTAATGGTGATTGTGGCCGTCTGCTCCGCGAGTCCTCGGTCTCCGGCCGTCTGATTGGCGCTCTTTTCTTTGGGGGGCGGGAAGTGTCCGGTCGCAGGGGATCTTGGGACCTCGCTTTGCATAGCGGCTTCCCAGAGTGCGTCGTTTCCGGCACAGTGTGGCCGGGTGTTTTCCGAGTTATCGCACGGATTGGGCACGCTCGCAAGCCGTGAGCCGCAGGCGATGAGCCCGGAGCTGAACGGGCCCCACTGGCTCGTTTGTAAGGCCAGGTGTATTGCCAACCACGACCGGCAGGGCAGAGGCCTTGAAGGCGGCCTGGGCTCCTGCAGCTGTGCAGCCACGCACTTTGGTTTCTCTTCATCTCGTACAAATCTTTCGCCTTTTACTAAAAATTTCCATGGAGAGGAGCACAAACGAGTTCCCTGCAGTTTTTGTGCTTCCCTGCTTTCGGGTGGCGGGCAGCTGGGCTGGTCAAAGAGAGAAAACAAGCACGTTCGCAATCGCTCTTGTAATGGTGATTGTGGCCGTCCGCTCCGCGAGTCCTCGGTCTCCGGCCGTCTGATTGGCGCTCTTTTCTTTGGGGGGCGGGAAGTGTCCGGCCGCAGGGGATCTTGGGACCTCGCTTTTCATAGCGGCTTCCCAGAGTGCGTCGTTTCCGGCACAGTGTGGCTGGGTGTTTTCCGACTTATCGCACGGATTGGGCACGGCCGCAAGCTGAGAGCCGCAGGCGATGAGCCCGGAGCTGAACGGGCCCCACTGGCTAGTTTGTAAGGCCAGGTGCATTGCCAACCATGACCGGCAGCGCAGAGGCTTTGAAGGCGGCCTGGGCTCCTGCAGCTGTGCAGCCACGCACTCTGGTTTCTCTTCGTCTCATACGAATCTTTCGCCTTTTACTAAAGATTTCCGTGGAGAGGCGCATGAATGAGTTCCATGCAATTTTTGTGCTTCTCTGCCTTCGGGTGGGGCGCAGCTGGGTTGGTCAAAGAGAGAAAACAAGCACGTTCGCAATCGCTCTTGTAATGGTGATTGTGGCCGTCTGCTCCGCGAGTCCTCGGTCTCCGGCCGTCTGATTGGCGCTCTTTTCTTTGGGGGGCGGGAAGTGTCCGGCCGCAGGGATCTTGGGACCTTGCCTGCATAGCGGCTTCCCAGAGTGCGTCGTTTCCGCCACAGTGTGGCCGGGTGTTTTCCGAGTTATCGCACGGATTGGGCACGCTCGCAAACCGTGAGCCGCAGGCGATGAGCCCCGAGCTGAACGGGCCCCACTGGCTCGTTTGTAAAATCTGCGGCAGATCGTGTAAAGACGTTCAACTTTGTAACTACTGCACGCACAGGAAGCAGAATAAATTCCTCTTTCAAACTGTCAAAGGTTTGCTTTGCGAACGCTGCAGGACATCGCACAATCTGTTTTGAACGGGGACAAACGATTTCTTATGAGGCGCAGTAAGTACAGACGTTTAAAAAGCTCCACTCATGCCGACGATGCAGCATGAAGAAGGGCAACCTAACGTTTGACAGACAAAAGCCGGGCGCCGCTACGAGCAATATGAAATCAAACTGACAGCACACGGCGTTTCGCGCTGACTCAAAAGTGATCTCGACAGACGCTGTTCTCTGCATAACGCTGAAAGAGCTAAAGAGTGTTTCTGTTGAGACGTAACAAGCTTGTTTCTTTCTACCATGATGTTACCATGACAAAATCTGTCTTTAAACACCTTGCTCAGTCTCTGACGAGACTGTCAAGAATTGCTTTCGCCGATTGTATTGCAAACCGGCGGAAGCGGGGTATTGGGAAAAGTTTTCAACTAGCAATAATCGCGCATCGGCTAAACCTCACAGGCTACGATACTGCCACTGCGCAAAGCTGACGGTTGCCAGGCAACCGCGGGGATCCTATGGAAATCGTTATCGTCTCATGGCATGTCGTTGCTGTAATGCTTCATATTTGCGGCCGGACACTTCCCGCCCCCCAAAGAAAAGAGCGCCAATCAGACAGGCGGAGACCGAGGACTCGCAGAGCAGACGGCCACAGTCGCCGTAATAAGAGCGATTGTGAGCGGTTTTGTTTTCTCTCTTTGACCAGCCCAGCTGCGCCTCACCCGAAGGCAGGGAAGCACAAAAATTGTGTGGAACTCATTCATGCTCCTCTCCATGGAAATCTTTAGTAAAAGGCAAAAGATTTGTACGAGATGAAGAGAAACCAGAGTGCGTGGCTGGACAGCTGCAGGAGCCCAGGCCGCCTTCAAGGCCTCTGCCCTGCCGGTCGTGGTTGGCAATGCACCTGGCCTTACAAACGAGCCAGTGGGGCCCGTTCAGCTCCGGGCTCATCGCCTGCGGCTCTCGGCTTACCTGGCAGGGGAGATACCTTGATCAGCCTGTAGTTGGAGTAGTTGGATTGTTTTCTTGTTTTGTGGAAGCAGTGTTTGTTTTGCAGTTTGAGATGGCAACCTTTGGATCCCGCAAGAATGCTGTACGTTTTGAGCTTTTGGATGACCTCTTCATGGATCGTATGCAGTTCAGCAGAAAAGTGTTACAGAAGGAACTTGGCTTTGAACCTCGGCACTTGGATTTCATCTTCGCTCTCCCAGGTCAGAAAGCATTTGAGGTTTTTTGCTACCTATTCTCTGTTTGAACAATGCATGGATGTGTTTGAGGCAAAAAGAGGGAAAGTTCCTGCCCTTGAGAAGATCAGCTTGCAGCCTCTGACACAGAGAGAGAGGAAAACGGTGCATGTTGTTATGTTCTCGGAACTGGCAAAGACGGAGGACATTCACACCTGGCTTAAGCAGTACTGCACCGTCCACCATGGAACTGAGGTTAGAGATGTTGACGGTATAAAAACAGGAGCAAGGAAATTCGAGGTTCGCTTGCTACCGGACAATGTAAATGGAGGCTTAAGGCACCTGCCCTCTACAATCCGGCTGGGCGCCTGCAATGGCTATGTTTTTTATGTGGGACAACCAAAGGTGTGTCGGCGCTGTGGTGCTGTGGGACACCTGGCATCGTCCTGCACTGTGAAATGCTGCAAGACCTGTGGCAAACAGGGACATTTAGCCTCTGACTGTTCAATGCTGCCAAAGTGCAATTTATGTGGCTCGGAAAGGACACGTTTTTAAGAACTGCCCTCACACCTACGCCAATAAACTCAAAATGAGAAAGGATGAGGCAGTGCTTGTTTCAGCCAAACCGGCCCGAAAAGCCAAAGCAAACAACAAGTCAAACAAAGAACCCTTGTTGGACAAAGAGTCTCAGCCTCCAGCCAGGATCAGTCCTGCTGTGGCTCCGGGGCCGGTGGAAGAGAAATCCACTACGCTCCCACAACCGCAGACTGCACCAGACAAGCACGAGGGTTTGAAAACCCCAGAGAACAGCGAGGACCCCTCCCCCACTCCTGCTCCTCAGAACGAGGGCCAGTGTGGGGCCCCCCGGTGGAGCGGGTCCAGCGACGATACCCAGGATTCAGCGGAGCTGCTTTTCTCAGACTCTACAAGTGCTACAGATGCCCTCCTCTCCTCCATCCAGTCCGTCACGGAGGATCTGCAACAGCTGGTGGGTGAGGGGGAAGAGGAGACTGGTGCATCGGCTGCACCCCTTTCCCCTCAGTGCTCCCAGGAGCTGGACTTGAGGAAAAGGAAAAATGACTCTGTTTTCTCCCCGAGCGAGGAGGAAGGAGAGCATGGCGATGGGGACAGCTGGAACCCCTCCACCCCTCCTTCTACCCCCTTCCTTGAAATGGACTCGGTGAACGCTTTTACTGCTGCCACCCTGATGAAGGCTCATTCAGAGGATGGCTGGCAGGAAATTGGTAAGAAGAAAAAGAAAAAGAAGAAGGTAACAGGTGAGACCGAAGAGAAATGTGTTTTGTAAAGACTGGTTCCACTTTCTTATGTAATATGGCTCTAAACATAATTTCTCTTAACACCAGAGGTATCAATGACAGAGTTAAATGCCAGTGTGTCTTTGATTACCTCCAGCAGAGAGAGGGAGATGTGTTGATGTTGCAGGAGTGTGCTTTAGCCTATCAAGAGAGGTATAAAAGCTTTGAAGATAGGTGGGATAAAGGGCCTTCTGTTTGGTCAGGGGACAATAACAACAGAGCCTCTGGCGTGGCCATTCTTTTCAAAGGATGGGCTTTCAAATTGAAAAGTATTCAGAGGGTCATAGATGGCAGGTTGCTGTGTGTGGATGTGGAATGGGGGACCGTTAACCTGCGGCTAATCAATGTGTATTGTCCTACTGACGTGGGAGGAAGGGTGGAGCTACTCAAGGCACTCTCTCCCCTATTGTTAAGTAGCACAGACGTGATAGTGGGAGGGGATTTTAATTGTATCTTAGAGCACAAAGACAGGCAGTCTAGCTCTCCGATAAAATTGGATTCCAGCTCACTGGCCCTGCAAAACTTAGTTCAAGACTTTAAACTCTCAGACACATATAGATGTATATATCCCACAACAGCAGGATGTACATGGTCAGGGAGGAATAGCAGCTCCAGAATTGACTATTGCTTTGTCTCAGAGAGAGTGAAAGTTGTTGGGGTCACTCTTCAGCCTGTCTTCTTCTCAGATCATCAGGCTTTAGGGTGTAGAGTGGAACTCCAGGGCGGGACTGTCTTTGGCCCAGGCCTCTGGAAACTCAACACAAAGCTGCTAGAGAACGAGGGGGTAGTATCCCGCTACAAGGAGAAACTATCACAGTGGCTGTCCTTGCAGTGTCTGTACGGGTCAGTAGGAGAGTGGTGGGAGGAGGTGAAGATGAGGACAAAGGCCTTTTTCATGGCTGAGGGAAGGAAGGCTGCTGCCAGACGGAGAGGAGTGCTAGCCAGGAAACAGAGGCAGCTGCAGCGTCTCTACACAATGCTGCACAGTGGCTTCGATGTGCTCGAGGATATCACCCTTTTAAAAAAGGACATCCGGAGCATAGCCGAAGAAAGTAGTCGAGGAGTGCTGTTAAGAAGCAGAGTGCAGTTCTTGGAAGAAAATGAGAAGTGTACTCGCCTCTTTTTCAGGAAAGTGGTAGGCTCCAAGTCTGTCATGGAAAGTGTTGTTGAGGAGGGACGAGAGAGAACAGAGCCGAGTACTATCCTCTCCTGCAGCGAGGCCTTCTACTCAAGACTGTACAGCTCTACAGAGGTAAAGGATGAAGAAATTCATTTTTTTACCTCAAAGCTAGAAAACGTTTTGAGTGAAGAAGATAGGGAAGTACTTGAGAGGGATTTGACAGTAGAAGAGCTGAGACAGGCTATGGAGAGCTTACAGAAGGGGAAAACTTCGGGTGCTGACGGGCTGCCTAAAGAATTTTATTGCACCTTTTGGGATCTGTTTCAGGATCCGCTACTGCTCCTATTCGAGGAAAGCTATAAGACAGAATAGCTGCCTGACTCCTTAAGAGAAGGCACTATCTCTCTCTTGTTTAAGAAAGGAGCAAAGAATGACATAAAGAACTGGAGACCCCTCAGCCTCTTAGGCGTGGACGCTAAGATCCTGCGCCTACAAAATGTAGTGGCCTCACTGGTAGGGAAAGAACAGACTTGTGGGATAGCAGGACGCCTGATGAGCGACAACCTGGCCTTGTTGAGGGATGTCTGTCTGTACTCAGAGGATCGCTCCCTCCCTCTGTGCATTTTAGGTGTAGACCTAGAAAAGGCCTTTGACCACCTAAACCGGCAGTACTTAACATCGGTACTTGAGCACATGAAGTTTGGCCCCATCATGAGAAAGTGGATTAACCTGCTGTACACAGGTAGCAACAGCAGAGTAATGGTTAATGGCAATAGATCACGCCCCTTTGAAGTCTGTTCAGGGGTGAGGCAGGGCTGCCCATTATCCCCCTTGTTATTCGTTTTGGCTATGGAGCCCTTAGCCTGTGCCTTGCGCCAGGATCAGGCCATTAATGGGATACCAGTGCCTGGAAGTGGGGGAGGAGAGGTAAAGACATCTCTATACATGGATGACGTCACCCTGCTCCTCTCTGACAATGCCTCAATTAGCAGAGCTCTGCAGTGCTGTGATCGTTTCTCTTTGGCTTCCTCCGCAAAAATTAACAAATCTAAGAGTGAGATTTTTTATCAGAACTGGAGGGAGCCAATAGAAGGACATGATCTCAGGCTGCAAGAGAAGAGAATTAAGGTCCTGGGGGTGTATTTTGGAGAAGAGATGGGAACAGTAAATTGGCAGAACAAATTGCCAATCTTAAACAAAAAACTGATGCAATGGAAGGACCGAGACCTCACCATGACAGGGAAGGTGCTGGTCATCAAAGCCGAGCTCTTGTCTGTCTTGAATTTTCTGGCTTCTACCTTCCCAATCCCACACCGTGTTGCGGCGGTGCTGAGGAGATTGATGTTTCAATTTCTATGGGGTGGGAAGCAGGAAAGACTCAGAAGGGAAATAATGTACAGGCCGCTACCCTCAGGGGGGAAGTCTGTCCCAGATATTGCTACGAAGCTGCTGTGCATTTTCCTGGCCTCTGTGCTGAGAGGCTTTGCAACAGCACCTGCAGCGCGTACCTGGACTTATTTTTCCAGGCTCTGGGTAGGTAGGGAGGTGTTCAGAGTGTGGGGTGTCAGACCCAAGCTGGACGTCCCACTCTCTGACACATGCCCTGCAATTTATGGGACAGTTAAAAGTTTTCTAAGATCTCACCCAATTGGCCATATTCCCTTCCGAGATGTCAGCGTCCAAAAACTGGAAGATTTCGTTGCACCCCAGAATAATAGGCAGACCCCTGTGGGCATTTTAACATCAGCCCAAACAAGGAAGGTGTGGAAACACACATCCTCTAAGTTTCTGTGCAACATTCACAGAGATTTAGCCTGGAGTGTCGTCCACCAGTGCTTACCGGTACGAACTTTCTTGTACCGTAGGGGCCTCGCTGCGTTAGGGTGGGCTGCGGCGAGGAGGAGACTGTGACCCATCTCCTGTGGTCCTGTTTTTTTGCTAAGGCCTTCTGGGCACAGTTTGAAGATTGGTTGCAGGCTCTCTCGCCCCAATTTACCCTGACCGCTGCTTTCGTCATATACGGCATCTCTCCTGTCAAACTTCCTCCTGACGTGTTTGACAGGATCTGGGCCGTGGTGAACAGTGGGAAAGACGCCCTGTGGAGAGTGAGGAACATGGGGCTGTTCAAAGGCATCGAGGTCCCAGTCAAGGCAGCAGGTAGCCTGGCCCTGTTCATCACCCGAGAGAACTATTACCTCAGAGATCTGTGGAGAGAAGGGAGGGAGGAAGCAGAAAATCTGTGGGAAATAGAGAGCATAGGTCAATATCTCAAGAGACTGTGAAAAACATTATCATGTTTAAGTAAAGAATGTGATTTGCACCAGAAAAAAATAAATTGTTACTATGTAACTGTTACCGTGTCAAAATGTAATGAGATGTGATCATATATACTGTTTTAAGTATGTATATTAATGTAAAGCTTTCTGATTTGTGATGTCCTGTATTTTATTGTGAAAAGAAAATAAAGTTCTTAAAAATCGAAAAATCGAAATCGGTTCACCCAGGGCGAGGCTCGGCCATTGCACTCCGGCTGTGCTGACCCCTGCGAATTCCCCAAATAAGGGAATCTCGACTGCATAATTTCTGGTAGTGGGGGACTGCGTCCGCGCTCTCCCCTGATGTGCTTGGTCCAAAATCAGATACGGGAGGGTTAGGACACCACGAGCTGCGTGGCTGCGGAAGGATCCCGGTTCGACAGGAGTGGACGCCGCTGCTGGTTCTCGCTGGCTTTTAGTTAGGGGTCCGGAGAAGCATCTCAAGCTAGTTCCACTACTCCTTCCGGACGTTCATTCCCTTTTCAAAGTCAGTCGTTTTGCTGTAGTCTGCGTTCTTTAGGCTGATTATCGAGGTTAGCCTTTATTTGGTCATGGGGGGCCTCGGTACTGTATGCTGAGTCTAAAGACAGTTTCACCCGTTTTCTGATTGCTCGGTTCTGTACCAGTGCAGACATGTCAAACAGTGAATGGCTGTACCTCTATTGTATCCGTGCTCAATGAATGAAATCGGTAACAAATGAATATATGTCTAGTTATACGAAAAACGAGTGGTTTATCGACTCATCTTCATTTGCAGATTTAGAGGCAGCTTCGATATTCGTTTTACAGACGGGTTTTTTTTCTTTGAATATGGGTCACACACATGCCACAGCAACAAAACATCTCTAGAGATGAGGCTATAGATCACCTTTCCATCCTGCAGGTTTTCCTCCCAAAGCCTACGGCACCAACGGCGACCCCTGCTGGCCAGGAGAGCAAAAGCTTACAGCACCTGGTATTCCCAGGCAGTCTCCCATCCAAGTACTAACCAGGCCCGACGCTGCTTAGCTTCCGACATCAGACGAGATCGGGCGTGTTCAGGGTGGTGTGGCCATAAGCGAAAGCCCTGGCGCCTGACTCGCTACTAGAAGCTGTGTGTGGCGGGGGTTCCGTGCCCCCCGAGCGGGACTGAAGGATCGTTCGTGTGCAACTCTTTGGAAAGGAGCTGCTTTCCAAATCGCATTGCATGCCTGGATGTTGGCGAATGCGCTCCCTTGTGTTGGCTCGTCCCGCACTGGAGGAGGACAAACAATCTGCACGGAGGAGCACCAGGCAAGTCTTCACCAGAGAAAAACCTCCAGTGCACAGCACTCTGGAAACATTTCGGGGCTTTCGCGTGTTTATTTCAGCACGTAAAGCGCACCGGTCCAACACGTCGGCCGGGCGCGCGGCGCCTCCGCCCTCTTGTGGCCTTGCGGCGTCAGAGCAAGAGGCTCCTTCTCGCTGCCCTTCCGCTGTGTTGCAGGGCCCCGAGAGGGAACCCGGAGCGCGCACTTTGTGGGGGGCGGGGGACCGCGTTCGCGCTCTGCCCCCGGTCTCTTGCGCGAGTACTAAATCTCACGGACAGGGGGGCCTCGTCATTGATTGTTACAGGTGAGACGGGGATTAGGAGGAGACCCCGACTGATGGGTAAAGGGGAGCACTAACACCAGAGGGACACCCCCGGCGTCTCTTTTTGAGAGACGCCCTGGGGTTTCCTAATGGCCAAGGAGGGTCGGGACCTCGGTTTGACGCCTCCCCCGAAGGACGGCGCCTGTTTGTGCAGCAGAGTGTCGCCATCAGGAGGCTGGGGCGTAAGAGAGCCACACAGCCCGCAGGGTGAGCGCTCCCTACTGGTCCCAGTCACACCTCTTGCAGGAGCAGCAGCAACCGGAGCTTTTCCGGGGTGGAATCTCCCATCCGGGTGCCGGCCAGGCTCACACCTGCTGGGCTGCCCCGGGGGTGAGCCCAGTCGAGAGTCGCAGGGCCAGATCTAGTCACCGGGGAGAAACGATACAAGTGAAGGTTTGCTCGGCTCTCGGCACTTGAAAAGACCGACAAATGTCTCGTTCCCGCCGGAGCTGAATGTACCCGCATGTGTGGTGTCGTCTTCTTCCCCCGCCCCGCTGTGTTTGCTGTATTGTCTCTGAAGCCGGCCCCCCCGAGACGAGACGGGCTGTTCCTGTGCCCCAATTAACACTTTACAGGTGCCATTCCCCGGCATTGTGGCCATTGTCGGTGCTCACATGCGATAAGATGAGGCGGAGGAGAGCGGGGCATGCCCAGCGGCAGACATTCAAGGAGGGGGCAGTGCGAGGTGAGGTGAGGTGCGACACGCCGGAGCCCCGACGCAGCTAATGCGGAGCACTTGTTGGACTGGCATCGAAAGGACGTGTGCGCACGGAGCGAGCCTTCCCTGCGGCGGAGCGCGGGAACTTTCTCCCCCCCTCCCGCTACAGGAGTTGTGTGCACTGCAGCGGTGCCGAGAGAAAAGCACAGAAGGCAGCAGGCTCTGGAGAACAGGTAAGAGACGGAGCCTTGTGGGCAGGCGAGCAGGCCCGTTTTTTGGAAATTGCTGAAAAGGTTTGTTCGGTGTGTGGCAGGCGCACGTCGCGAGCTTGCGTGGCGATCTGCCGGTCTGGAGTTATGCAAATGAGGCCGAATTGCATCCCGGGACATGCTGCGAATGCGCAACGGCGACTGCAGATGTGTAGGAAACGGCGCGCTCGTTTTCTCGTTTTGCCCACACTTTTGAGTGTTAGTGTGGCGTGTGAGTGTGTGAAAGAGTGGGCCCAGCAGGAGGCGGTGGCGTGCGGGGCGAGGAGGTGGCCTAGGCTGCGCGATTTGTGCTGTGGGTGCGGGCCGCTTGCAGGGGCCTGTTTAACTCATACTTACCTGGCAGGGGAGATACCTTGATCAAGAAGGAGGTTCACCCAGGGCGAGGCTCGGCCATTGCACTCCGGCTGTGCTGACCCCTGCGAATTCCCCAAATGTGGGAATCTCGACTGCATAATTTCTGGTAGTGGGGGACTGCGTTCGCGCTCTCCCCTGATGTGCTTGGTCCAAAATCAGATACGGGAGGGTTAGGACACAACGAGCTGCGTGGCTCCGGAAGGATCCCGGTTCGACAGGAGTGGACGCCGCTGCTGGTTCTCGCTGGCTTTTAGTTAGGGGTCCGGAGAAGCATCTCAAGCTAGTTCCACTACTCCTTCCGGACGTTCATTCCCTTTTCAAAGTCAGTCGTTTTGCTGTAGTCTGCGTTCTTTAGGCTGATTATCGAGGTTAGCCTTTATTTGGTCATGGGGGGCCTCGGTACTGTATGCTGAGTCTAAAGACAGTTTCACCCGTTTTCTGATTGCTCGGTTCTGTACCAGTGCAGACATGTCAAACAGTGAATGGCTGTACCTCTATTGTATCCGTGCTCAATGAATGAAATCGGTAACAAATTAATATATGTCTAGTTATACGAAAAACGAGTGGTTTATCGACTCATCTTCATTTGCAGATTTAGAGGCAGCTTCGATATTCGTTTTACAGACGGGTTTTTTTTTTGGAATATGGGTCACACACATGCCACAGCAACAAAACATCTCTAGAGATGAGGCTATAGATCACCTTTCCATCCTGCAGGTTTTCCTCCCAAAGCCTACGGCACCAACGGCGACCCCTGCTGGCCGGGAGAGCAAAAGCTTACAGCACCTGGTATTCCCAGGCAGTCTCCCATCCAAGTACTAACCAGGCCCGACGCTGCTTAGCTTCCGAGATCAGACGAGATCGGGCGTGTTCAGGGTGGTGTGGCCGTAAGCGAAAGCCTCGGCGCCTGACTCGCTACTTGAAGCTGTGTGTGGCGGGGGTTCCGTGCTCCCCGAGCGGGACTGAAGGATCGTTCGTGTGCCACTCTTTGGAAAGGAGCTGCTTTCCAAATCGCATTGCGTGCCTGGATGTTGGCGAATGCGCTCCCTTGTGTTGGCTCGTCCCGCACTGGAGGAGGACAAACAATCTGCACGGAGGAGCACCAGGCAAGTCTTCAGTGCACAGCACTCTGGAAACATTTCGGGGCTGTCGCGTGTTTATTTCAGCACGTAAAGCGCACCGGTCCAACACGTCGGCCGGGCGCGCGGCGCCTCCGCCCTGTTGCTGCCCCTGCAGCTGCTTCACTTTTCCCTTTAGTTGCCATCGATTTTTTTGTAGTGCTATACATATACGATTGAGGTATCTTAGAGTTCTCCTTCGAAGACCCAGCACTCTCTTTTCTTTTCCTAGTGTTACTCATATCGGACTTTTTAAACCTAAAAAAAAATCGTTTTTTTTTCTTTCAATTATAACTGAAGTTTAAACAACTAGTGTTAAGTCCTTATTTTTCTGTAGTCAAAAAAAGCAAAAATTAATATTCAGGTCATGAAAAACTCAAAAAAACTCCCCAACCACTAAACTTTACCTCCCACCTGAGCGCCATCTTGAACGCCCCTACCACCAGAGAATGCTCACGATTTCGGAAGCTGTCTCCGGGACGTGCTGATTCCACACATCCTGAATAAATCATGATATTGTTAGTTGCTGTAGCTAGACGTTCAAATGAGTTTCATGGCCAGATGGACTGTTTCCTCCAGCGGTATAATATTGCAGTGAGACAGCACGATGCCTGCAAGACTATGTCACGCTAAACGCCACAGATTGCGTTTGTCCGTTCGTGTCAGTCGTCCCGCAGCCACGGGAAGTGGGACACAAACATGCTGCAATGCTTTCAAGACGTTAGGATTTGTTTGTGCAACATCCAAGAAGAGTACTTGTGGCTTGAATGTGAACTGTACGTGCCCGCCCCCTTTCCTCTGTAGTGCATGAGTTCCTCCCGGCATGCCCTTCGTCATTGTTCTGTCATCTTGTATTTAAAGGGTTGTATTTCTGCTGCTGAAAATAAGCAACGGTTTTCTCACAACGCCCTTTGTTCCCAACGGAGCCCTTGTCTGTCATGAAATTCTTCAAAACCTCAAGCTAGAAGAAGAAGAAGACGACAAATATGAAGCGTTACAGCAACGACATGCCATGAGACGATCGATAACGATTTCCATAGGATCCCCGCGGTTGCCTGGCAACCGTCAGCTTTGCGCAGTGGCAGTATCGTAGCCTGTGAGGTTTAGCCGAGGCGCGATTATTGCTAGTTGAAAACTTTTCCCAATACCCCGCTTCCGCCGGTTTGCAATACAATCGGCGAAAGCAATTTTTGACAGTCTCGTCAGAGACTGAGCAAGGTGTTTAAAGACAGATTTGGTCACGGTGATATCATGGTAGAAAGAAACGAGCTTGTTACGTGTCAACAGAAACGCTCTTTAGCTCTTTCAGCTTTATGCAGAGAACAGCGTCTGTCGAGATTACTTTTGTGTCAGCGCGAAACGCCGTGTGCTGTCAGTATGATTTCATATTGCTCATAGCGGCGCCTGGCTTTTGTCTGTCAAACGTTAGGTTGCGCTTCTTCATGCTGCATCGTCGGCATGAGTGGAGCATTTTAAACGTCTGTACTTACTGCGCCCCATAAGAAATCGTTTGTCCCCATTCAAAAGAGATTGTGCGATGTCCTGCAGCGTTCGCAAAGCAAACCTTTGACAGTTTGAAAAGAGGAATTTATTCTGCTTCCTGTGCGTGCAGTAGTTACAAAGTTGAACGTCTTTACACGATCTGCTGCAGTTTTCAGTGGGTGGGCTTTGTCAAATGGCTTGGAAAAACGCACTGTGTTTCGGCTCGGGAAACATCATGAGCAGTGTCCTGCATGTTTTCTGTGTATAGCTGTCTTTTAACGCATACAGAATTCATTCGAAATCATTGATTTCTCCAATTAACAAGGGTCCCTTTTTGAACCTGCCAGAAGCATTCTTTCAATGTAACAGATTTACTCCGGGGAAGGGCAGCATGACATTGAGAGTAGCTCAAGCTTTCAGCACCTTTATCTGACTGCATGTATGCAGACACTGCTCAGAATCCCCTGTAAGATTCTCCTTCAATTCCGTTTTGCAGTGCTTTAGCTCTTTCAAAAGGCTTCGCTTTGCTAGTCACAATCCAAGGCTCATGACAGCATTTGAAAACATTCGCAACTGCGTTGGCCGGGAATCGAACCTGGGTTAACTGCTTTGAAGGCAGCTATGCGCAACACTGGCTCGCTCCAGAATAAATCTCGCGTCGAGGGCATATTTTTTTCCATTTTACCGTGAGTCGGGCTCAGCTGCACAGAGGAGAGAGCAGAGCAATGAGGTCACGGGGACAGGGGAGTCACACGCTGGCGGTTTGAATACGCGGAAGATCACTGAGGGATCCACAGTATATGGACCCTCCGTGCGCCATCAGTCCACACTCCGGACTCTGAATCCTGCCATCCGAGTTAAGATCTCGGCGGAACCTGAGGCGCAGTTCCTTTTAAAACGTAATCTGGTGAGCATTTCTAGAATCGTACTTGTATAGATGCAGCCTTTAATGTGTTGCTAGGTTAAAATTGATGACTTCTTGTATTTCAGTAGGCAACTGCCCTCTTGATTTCGGATTTAATTTCTTTATTACAGGGGCGCTTTTATGAAGACAGAGTCATGTTCAGGTACTTTGCTTGATGGAGGAAGCTCATTTCGGACTCTGTGATCTGCTCACCTGGAAAGGTCTGCTATACTACTACAAGAGAGAAGTAGAGTCTGGAAGAAGGGACAATTTTATGATGCTTTGGAAGATAATGTTTTTTTTTTCTTATACTGAAAATGAAAGGTAGTTGTTTCTATATGGACTCAGTCTTTGGAATTTGTATATTTATATATTTCAGTGAACCCTCAGCCATTCCTTCTGTATTGTAATTCAATTTCTCTTTTAAAATTCCTTCCCCACTTCTAGGACCTGCAGTTGCTGAACTCCACGATGGCTTCTATTGGAAAGTCTGTGACTGAGACCAAGTAAGTGTTCACTTTTTTATGAAACCATTATTTATTTAGGAGCAATGAGCAATTCTTATATAAATGCAATAAAATCATTATGCTCAAACTATGAGAGAGAAAATTAAGGATAATTTAAGAAATCAGTCTTAGCTTGTTTCTATACACAGATGGTATTATTTATTTTCAAAGGAAACCCGCGCGGATTCCCCTGGTGTGCAAGATGTACCTGAATACTCTTGATCAGCTTCCTGCTCACTTGAAGAGGGCGTGTATGAAGCACGCCACGGCAGAAAAGATCAGGATGGCCTCTCAACAGGCGAGGGAGGACATGATGAATCACCTGAAGAACGGGGTCATCGTGGATTACCACAGAATAGAGATCGTGTCTGGTGAGGCAAACAGGATAGTGGTTGTAAGACTGCTAGAGTCCTTGGGCCTTTTTGTACATGGGAAGCCTGAAGACACATTGGCAAGGTGAGAAATTTTAAATCTGTAAGGCTTCTGTAGTTTCTTTTTGAAATCATTGTTACAACATATTATGTAAAAGCATGTTGAAAAGAATCTACCTGCATTCCAGCGGCCCTGAGCAAGAGGCCGCTGTCCAGGAGGAAGAGATGCCAGAGGCTGCTCTAGAAACTGAAACAGAAGCGGATAAGGAAGGGGAAGATGTGAGCTCTGAAGAACTCTATCAGCAGTAAGACTTTTTTATTTTTCAGATGTATCTATTTTTTACTAAAATTCTAATTTGTCTTATAGGTATAAAATGTTTAAACCGATGTTTTATATCCTTACAGGCCCTCAGTAGTTAAAAAGTATCAGCAGGCCGGAAGAGAGTGGCCCAAGCTGGACTCTATAGAAAGCACTCCCTGGATGCTCCTCTCCTGAATGGATTCAAACAGTACCTTACCAAGGATCTGGGAGTGGCAAATTATTCTCAGGAGGTATTTATTTTTTAAAGGCATTTAAAATTAAGCAATGGTATCTTCATTGTAAATGTTTTTATTTCTTAGCTTAAAATTCACCCATGTGAAATGATGTCAGCCATAAACATCATGACTCTATATTTCCTACCTGAATCTATTCTACTTAAATTATTACATTATACACAATTTGAGTTCATTTTAAAAAGTAAAAGGTAATGAAAGGAATGCATTTTCATAAGAAAGATAATACCGATATGCATGTGATAATCTTCCTTATATCATGTAGTGCGTCATTTGGACACTTTGTGGGCTTCAAATACAAAGAAAATCATGTTCTATGGTACAAGATAAATACAAAACTTAAGCTTCTTTATAAAGCATAAGCAATCATTTATTACATCGCTTCTTGAATTAAATCTTTTGACAAGAGGTAAGACTTCTGTTACATTTAAACCCATGTTTAGCTGTGTTTTTTAGATTTAACTGAACCAATTTCTGTGTGTGATAATGTCCTTGAATTCTGACAACATCACACTAAATTACATGATATAAAACAGCTAATGTTTCTAGAGATAAAGTTTCTGAGATGCTTCTAATTACTTTTTATTACCAGGGACAGTTTAATTCACCTTGTACAGTACTGTAAGACCAAGATACTTTTTTTAAAAGTTATTTAACATTTTATAGAACTTTGTCTACTATGGCAACATGATGTGCTTGGTGAAACTTGGAAAAATACTGCTTGGCCACTTATCTTAAGATAAAGATAGGATAAAGGTTTATCTTTTGCACCTACCTGACCCCCAGGGAAGGCCAATGCTTTCTAAGTTGATGGTTCCCTACAGTAGACTGTACTTTAATTTCAAAGGTAATGTATATTGACCCAAATCAGTTTTGGAATCCAATCTACTGACGAGATGGAGCACATCCTTTTTTCAGGATTTTAGCATCATACGTTTGGTATATTTAGTCCCTAATGCTGAAAGAAATGATCATAGAACATTTGGACACTTTGTGGGCTTGAAATACAAAGCAAATCATGTTCTATGGTACAAGATAAATACAAAACTTAAGCTTTTATTTTAATTAGATTTGTTTATAAAGCATAAGCAATCATTTATTACATTAATATATGTGAAAATAACATTTTAGCATCATACGTTTAGTATATTTAGTCCCTAATGCTGAAAGAAATGATCATAGAACATGACATCTAACCTTACCTGCGGTGTTTTTAATCCCTATTGCTCAATGCACGGTGAAAGCATTCCATACATGTGTCTGACAATGAGGAATGGGCCCCTGAGACAGTCATTTGCCTGTTTCACAAATGATCGTATTTTACTAGAGATTCTGTTTGGGATTCAGATGTGCATTCGGACAGCAATCCCTTTCGAGAAATGATACATTCTGGATGAGGTCAAAGGTGCTGGAACACTGTATCTAGGATGTGTTTGCAGAGACTGTGTGTCTCCTGCTTCAACGCAGTGATAAACAGATGTGCTCCTTTAATTTATTGGTACATGCCCAGGGCAGTAAGCAGTCTGAGGATTTATTTCCAGATGGCATAGAGCAGTGAAGCAGTGAAGTAGTGCAAAACACTGGATCATTATATTATTAGAATCTATTCTACTTAAATTATTACATTATACTCAATTTGAGTTCATTTTAAAAAGTAAAAGGTAATGAAAGGAATGCATTTTCATAAGAAAGATAATACCGATATGCATGTGATAATCTTCCTTATATCATGTAGTGCGTCATTTGGACACTTGGTGGGCTTGAAATACAAAGAAAATCATGTTCTATGGTACAAGATAAATACAAAACTTAATGTTTTATTTTAATTAGATTTGTTTATAAAGCATAAGCAATCATTTATTACATTAATATATGTGAAAATAACATTTTAGCATCATATGTTTAGTATATTTAGTCCCTAATGCCGAAAGAAATGATCATTTGTTTAACATGCACGGGTCTGTCTCAAAGGATGCAGTACTCATGAAGGGTCTCAATCCCTACATTTCGGATGCCTAGCTGTATCCCTCACATGTGGCACCTCAGAATGACTTCTAACCTTACCTGTGGTGTATTCAGTCCCTATTGCTCAATGCACGGTGTACATACTGCATACATGTGTCTTGAGAATGAGGAATGGGCCCCTGAGACAGTCATTTGCCTGTTTCACAAACAGGGACCTGGACCTAGACCTGGCCCGTACAGGGCTCAAACCCGCGACCTTGGCGTTATTAGCACCACGCTCTAACCAACTGAGCTAACCGGCCTCACGACAGTGCTCCTCTCTGTGCTGCAAAAAATCAAACTCAGGGAATTTCTTTTGTCCTCCTTTGAATAGAAAGCCGTGTAATTCAGTGTACGGGCTTTCTCGTGCAGTTTCATGGTTCTTGTAACCCAAATCCTACACTGGCCTGAAGTGCCCCCCCATTTCACAGCATTTTTCAGCTGATTTAAAATGTACCTAAAGGAGAAGCATTATTGAAGACCATCAATTACCAAGAGCTTTTGTCAAAGGTTTTGGTGGTCATTTTGAATGACCACAGAGCGCTGTGACCTCAGTTTTACATCTCATCCAAAATTCAGCGCCCTTTTACAACACAGCGTCTCCGTCACTATACTGGGGCATTGGGACCCGCACAGACCTCAGGGTGAGCGCCCCCCCGCCGGCACCATTAACACCGCTTCCAGCTGGAAGCTTTGTTTTTCCCTGTAGCTCATCCTCATCCAGGTACTGACCTGGCTCACACCTGCTTAGCTTCAGTGGGTTTTCAGTTGCGAGTTCCAAGGGGATGCAAGTGATGGAGCCGCTCGCTGCAAAAGCCACTGCATTGGCCGGGAATCGAACCCGAGCCTCCCGCGTGGCAGGCGAGAATTCTACCACTGAACCACCAATGCTCAGTGCCTGGGCCTTCAAAAAAGACACTTTTTTGGTGCTCTGTGCAAAACGCGTCGACATCTGCTTCCAGCTGCAAAATGCCATTTGCGGACGCTGAAGAACTTATTTCCAAGGCAGCGGGTACAAGCGATTGGGCGTTTTAAAACCACCAGGAACAGCAAAGAGGCGCGCTTCTTTGCTTGTGCCGAAACACACCGACTGAAGGCGGACAACGTAGTCGGCAGGATTGGAACCTGTGCGGGGAGACCCCAATGGATTTCTAGTCCATCGCCTTAACCACTCGGCCACGACTACAGCAAGCCCCGCCGCCGCTGCGTTCTTGCTACAATCTTACCTGGATCGCGAGGCGCCGGCGGAAGCCTATTTCAAAGTCGTTCTCCGTTTCAAAAAAACATTTCCAAAATACAAGCCTTGCAGACAGACACGCCTCAGAGGACTTAAGGGTGGCTTCATGTAGGAATGATAAAGTCTCCCCGTCCGGACATGAAAATGCCACTTTGTTACACACAAAAAAAGAATCAACAACAGAGAAATGCCCACAAGCATTTGAAAAGCCGCACCACGTCGCACTTGAAATAGCTCTTACATTAGTGGTAGACACAGGAATCGCCTTTTTATTTACGCTCTTACCAACGCGATGGAAAGCAAAACAAAGCAAAGCAGAGCAAAACAAAACGAACAAACGAAAACCCTCAAGTCCCGCACTTGCATATAACGCTGTTACGTGCCCAAGCGGTATTGTACATCATCCTAGCACTGCACCCCGGGTCGTACGGAATATGGGAACGAGCACACGCCACGAATCGTCTCGAATCACTCCCTACAGCTGTAAGGCGCCTTGAAGCGTGCACCCCCAACATTCTTCTTTGCGCATCTGTGAAAGGTAAACTCTTGAGCAAACTCTGAACCAGCTCTAAGGAAACTAATCCGATTAGACGTTACTTTGACTCATCCTTTAAGGGACCCTTGTTAATTGGAGAAATCAATGATTTCGAATGAATTCTGTATGCGTTAAAAGACAGCTATACACAGAAAACATGCAGGACACTGCTCATGATGTTTCCCGAGCCGAAACACAGTGCGTTTTTCCAAGCCATTTGACAAAGCCCGCCCACTGAAAACTGCAGCAGATCGTGTAAAGGCGTTCAACTTTGTAACTACTGCACGCACAGGAAGCAGAATAAATTCCTCTTTTCAAACTGTCAAAGGTTTGCTGCAGGACATCGCACAATCTCTTTTGAACGGGGACAAACGATTTCTTATGGGGCGCAGTAAGTACAGACGTTTATAAAGCTCCACTCATGCCGACGATGCAGCATGAAGAAGCGCAACCTAACGTTTGACAGACAAAAGCCGGGCGCCGCTACGAGCAATATGAAATCAAACTGACAGCACACGGCGTTTCGCGCTGACTCAAAAGTGATCTCGACAGACGATGTTCTCTGCATAACGCTGAAAGAGCTAAAGAGCGTTTCTGTTGAGATGTAACCCATTGGGCAAAAGACGTATAATATACGTCCATTAAACGCATATCTTAGACGTCTAAATGTGGTCTACAATTCGTCTAGAATGAAATTCTAATATACGTCTAAAGTTAAACGTCAATTATACGTCTATATTTAGACGTTCATTATACATAAATGGTTGGAGTTCTATTATACGGATAAATTTAGAGGACTATTATACATATATGGTTGGAGTTCCGGATAACTTTAGAGGTCTATTATACGTATATGGTTAGAGGTCTATTATACGTATAACTTTAGAGGTCTATTATACGTATATGGTTAGAGGTCTATTATACGGATAACATTAGAGGTCTATTATACGTATATGGGTAGAGGTCTATTATACATCAAAGATAGATTTTATAGGTGTAGAAACAAGTAAAACAAGCCAATGATTAGGTTTAGAAATGTATTCTGAAAATACACATTCACACCTGAAACATATGTATTTCAAATTATACATTGTATACAATCAATCAACAATCAACATATGGGCAATAATCATAAAAACACAACTAGTCTTAAACTTCAGCTACAAATTCTGGTAACATGGCAATATACAGTATAGTAATGACAAACACAAAACTAATTACATTAACACACTAACTCAAAACCACATTTTGATTCAAATATACATTTTAAAATGTACAACTTCTATATTTCCAAGAAAAAAATATTACATAAAATATAAAATATTACAATGGAAGTTAAGACGATTTTTGTCCACTATTTGCAAACCCTGTCTAATTGTCCTAACAGTTAGAACCAAAAACCTATTATTTTCAGAGTCCAGATCTCTTGGCCCCCTGCCTTGCATATGCATTCTTCAAGTAACACATTGCGTGCTCCTTTATTTCTTTTTCTGTTGATGTAGGGTGGGACTTCAGCACTGCAGCTAGGAGAAAATTATATAATATTACTTCCCAAATAAATGATGATTAATATCTTCTTTAGTATAATCTAAAAAATGAACGGTTTACTAAGCTCAAAGCTGAAATAAATGTATAGAATTTGGCTTGCATCATAGCAGTTGAGCAATAAAGTCTGTCCTAATTAAAGAGTACCCAAAGTTTGAAAGTACAACATAGAATAAGAATAAGAGAAACGGCAAAACAATTTTGTGTCATCTTCCCCATTCACACTATATTATGTGCCATTTTTTTGCTTATTCACATACTATTTTAATCAAAATAATATTAAGAAAGATCTGTATGTATTCAGATAGTATTATTATTGTTCATACTTACTCGTCAAAAGAGGATTGCTGAGATATTTTCGGATATACTTCTACGTTTGAAAAACGTGTCCAAAATGGTGACCAACGAATACTAGCAATGCATTGTGGTATATAACCGGAAAATATGCTGGGTTCGATATTTTCTCAACGTATGCGTTTATTAATGTTGTCGATATTATGGTTGAAATTTAACATTGATAATACATCGCTGCTATGAGCTGATGTGCAATTTTAACGCATGCAATAAGTAAGGATCGGTCACTGTTGTATGGTATTATATATAATGACATTATGGAATAGGATGGGGACAGGCCTGGCATCACGGGGGGAGGGGGGAATGTCGCCCCTTCAGTTTTGGGCAAAAAGTTTTACCTAACTTAATTTGCACCCTAAAAAAATAGTTGTACTTTGTCAATGGTCAGACAACACTAAATGACACGAACAGTCACTCAGTCTGTTTGATGGGCAGGAGGGCTATCCGTCCAGGAACTGCACATATTATTGAGTGTCAACATTACGATCCTGTTTGCTCAGGTGGACCGATTCCTTGCAGTAGTTTATCATTATACTTAAAATCGTTATATAACTAGGACTAGTTATAGCAGTCTGTGCTTTCTGTTGGTTTTACAACATTTTTTTCTTAACGATTCAGAACGTCCATGTAGCTGCAAAAATGAACGCTTATGGTACTTTTCGCTCCAGGCAATACAAACCTTGAGAGTGACGAAAAATGTGAAACTGAACTTCATCGCAAATACCAGATTGCTAGTCGTTATCTTCTATCATGAAGCACTAATCAATGGCATAGCTGCGAGATTTCATTTGGGTAGCTGCACCGTACAGCTCCGTTTCAACCGAAATATCACTCCCCCCTCAGAATTTCAGACGCCCCCCTACAGATTTTTCCTCGGGCACCGCGCACTGATGGGGGACTTTTGTCAAGAAAATAAAAATAGAAACTCTATAGGCACTCAAACATTTTACTGTTTTTTTTCAGGCAGGTGGCAAGACCCCCTCAGCAAAACCCTTGTATGCCAAGCTGTGGGCATTGATTCGGCGAAATTACGGCTATACGTATATATACGTCGCCTCGACGTATAATCAACGTCGAATTGCAACCGTAAAATCGACGACATGAATAAACGCATATATAACGTCGAAAAAACATCTAACACAGTGCCTGAGGCTTTTTACTGTATGTATCGTGTGTGCCGCAATTAGGAGTATACGGCACTCTGCACAGTGTACAAAGTAAATTATTTTCGCAGTAATTAATTTATTATATTTACTATATTTATTATACACGTGTAAATTATTTGCTGCGAAAATAATTTACTTCGTACACTGTGCAGAGTGCCGTATACTCCTAGTTGCGGCACACACGATACATACAGTAAAAAGCCTCAGGCACTGTGTTAGATGTGTTTTCGACGTTATATATGCGTTTGTTAATGTCGTCAATTTTACGGTTGCAATTCGACGTTGATTATACTTCGAGGCGACGTATATATACGTATAGCCGTAATTTCACCGTAAATATACGTATATTCGACGAATCAATGCCCACTGGGAACAAGCTCGCTTCTTTCTACCATGATGTCACCATGACCAAATCTGTCTTTAAACACCTTGCTCAGTCTCTAACGAGACTGTCAAAAATTGCTTTCGCCGATTGTATTGCAAACCGGCGGAAGCGGGGTATTGGGAAAAGTTTTCAACTAGCAATAATCCCGCCTCGGCTAAACCTCACAGGCTACGATACTGCCACTGCGCAAAGCTGACGGTTGCCAGGCAACCGCGGGGATCCTATGGAAATCGTTATCAATCGTCTCATGGCATGTCATTGCTGTAACGCTTCATATTTGTCGTCTTCTTCTAGCTTGAGGTTTTGAAGAATTTCATGACAGACAAGGGCTCCGTTGGGAACAAAGAAACCCGTTGATTCTTTTCAGCAGCAGAAATACAACCCTTTAAATACAAGATGACAGAACAATGACGAAGGGCATGCCGGGAGGAACTCATGCACTACAGAGGAAAGGGGGCGGGCACGTACAGTTCACATTCAAGCCACAAGTACTCTTCTCGGATGTTGCACAAACAAATCCTAACGTCTTGAAAGCATTGCGGCATGTTTGTGTCCCACTTCCCGTGGCTGCAGGACAACTGACATGAACGGACAAACACAATCTGTGGCGTTTAGCGTGACATAGTCTTGCAGGCATCGTGCTGTCTCACTGCAATACTATACCGCTGGAGGAAACAGTCCATCTGGCCATGAAACTCATTTGAACGTCTAGCTACAGCAACTAACAATATCATGATTTATTCAGGATGTGTGGAATCAGCACGTCCCGGAGACAGCTTCCGAAATCGTGAGCATTCTCTGGTGGTAGGGGCGTTCAAGATGGCGCTCAGGTGGGAGGTAAAGTTTAGTGGTTGAGGATTTTTTTTGAGTTTTTCATGACCTGAATGTTAATTTTTGCTTTTTTTGACTACAGAAAAATAAGGACTTAACACTACTTGTTTAAACTTCAGTTATAATTGAAAGAAAAAAAAACGATTTTTTTTAGGTTTAAGAATTTCGATATGAGTAACACTGGGAAAAGAAAAGAGAGTGCTGGGTCTTCGAAGGAGAAGTCTAAGAAACCTCAATCGTATATGTATAGCACTACAAGAAAATTGATGGCAACTAAAGGGAAAAGTGAAGCAGCTGGAGGGGACGTGGAAAGAGTGCTTGAGATGCGCTCAAGTGAGACTCAGCTGCCAGAGGAAGAGCCGGAGTCCCTGCCCAGCACACCTGTGAAAACCCCGGCAGCCAAGAGAGGAAGGGGCGAGCTGACGCTGGAGGAGCTCCAGACCAACATCTTCAACATGATGGCACAGAGCATGGGTGAGCTGAAGGAAATGATTTGATCTAATACAGTCGCAATCGAAAGTCTTAAAAAGTCCATGGACTGTGTGTTTAAAGAGGTTGAAGACTTAAAGAGTGAAGTAAAAGTTCTTAAACAAGTAAATACCAAACAAGAAAAGCATATTAAAGAACTTGAATTGAAAGTGAACGATGTAGATAGATACCGTCGATGATGGAATTTAAAATTATTTGGAGTTAAAGAGGAACGTGATAAGGACCTTGTTGCAACAGTGAAGGGTATCTGTAAAAGGACCCTGCCGGACCAGGAGGACGTAATATCGGCCTTTGACTTTGTTCACAGGCTCGGGAGAGCGAACATGTCTGAGCAAGTGCGCCCCAGATCGATTATAATACAGTTCACCAAGAGGACGGCGAGGGACATGCTGTGGCGAGCGGCGAGGGGGAATGAGTATTTGAATGGGAACAAACTGAGGTTTGCAGAGGACCTGTCTGCCGCGGACAGGAGCACCAGGAACCAGCTGTGGCCCCAGGTTGAAGCTGCCAGAAGAGAGGGGAGGAGAGCCTACTTTGTGGGAGCGAGGGCCTTTGTGGACGGGAAGGAGATTTGCTCCCAGTGACTGCTCAGTTAATGATTATGTTTGGTTATATTTGTTATACCAGTATATACTAGTGTTTCTTTAGTGTTAGTTTGGAATGGTGTAGTTAAGTGTTAAGGACTGTTATAGTTCTGGTTGTTGTAACAGAAGAAATAAGGTTCTTGATCCCGAGATGAAGTAAAACAGATGAGTTTATTGCATGCAAGGAACAATAAAGCCGAAGTCTTGTTTCCCGCAAGAAACAACAAAACCGAAGTATTGTTCCCCGTACTGTTACAAACTTTTGGGGTATATAGTGTTTTCTTCTCCGTTTCTGACGTCACTCGGTCTGATGGTAAAGAGGGGGGTTCATGGTATTTGGCCAGTTTACGATGTTCTGGACAAATGGTCAGTTTAACATTACACCCAGGGGGGTTCCTAGCTTGCATCTGCAATCCTTATCAGTTAACCCCCCTTTCCTGCCATAAACCCCAGTTTGTGACTTGAAAGTCTAAACCCCCTACAGAAAGGATTAAATTCAAACCCCCGTCTCCACATCTTTCTTCAGTATCTTAATAAAGTGAAGGAGCTGCCCCTTCGCCAAGGCGGTGTGGGGCAGAATGGACAACATAATGCAACTCCTGGAAACGAATGCGGTGCTCAGCTACCAGTACATTCTGCTGGGGCTGGCACCTACCGGACTGGACAGGGGGACGCAGTTCCTGATGTGGCTGCTGCTGTCCCTCACAAAGAAAGGCCTGTGGGACGCGAGAAACAATCTCATCCGGCACAACAACAAGTGGGGAGCGAGGGAGCTGGAAGAGAGGATCCTGGCGGACCTCAGGAGGAGGATGAAGCGCGACGTTGCTAAATGGGGTTTCCCCACGGCAAAGGAGCACTGGAAAGGCCTATGGACCCTGTACAGGGATTAATGGTTTACAGCAAGCGGTAGGGTTTGGAGGGACTCTCATAATAGCGCAAATCCGCCCACCCTTGCAAGGATTGATAACAGACAATCACCGCCGTTCCGCCGATGTTTTAATTTTGTGGAGTGTTATCGTGTGAGACGTTTCCCTTTGAGATGTGTTTTTTTTCGGAATAAAGTATATTTTATAAGAAAAAAAAAAGATTGTACCATAAAGATTTCCATGGAGAGGACTATGGTTTCCTGCAGGACTATGCCGGTAGGAGGACCAGGTTCCACAACTTCAAGGGGCTGTGTCGAGGCGATCCACAGTACTGTCAGGACCAGCCCTGGCAGTTTTAGGATTCCCATTCTGGAACATAGATGAGGCACATGGTACAGTTCCACTATAATTTTGAATATATTTTCCTAGCAGGACCTACAGTACAGTACCTAACTACCTGCAGCTACAAAGGGGCACCCCCCTCTTTGATCGGGTTTGGACGTTTAACCCTATTCTGTGTTCTCCGGCGCCATTTGAGGTGGGCGATACAACCGGAGGTGGTTGCGATGCACCCACTTGTAGACCAGAGATTGCCTTCCCTTCTCAATCTGAATTCGATAAGCTACCGGTGATACCTTATCGACAATCTCGTGGGGTCCTGTCCAACTGGGTAAGAACTTCCGGGCCACCCCTGTGGGTTTGGCAAATTGGAAGTACAGGACCTTGTCTCCTACTTGGAGTTCCTGGTTAACTGCCTTTCGGTCATAGTATGCTTTCCTACCCTCTGCACTCCTTCCCAGATTGTTCTGGGCAAAAGCAAAGGTTGCCTGCAGATGTGCTCGCAGGTCTGACACATACTGATGGGCCGTAGCAGCCCCCGTCGTGCTCAGGTCCTCCACCCCATAAAGACAGTGTAGGGGAAGAGTCATCTTCCGACCTGTCATCATCTCAAAAGGTGGGACCCCCGTAGAGCAATGGGGCTTACCTCGGATGGCCATCAGAACCAGGGGCAGCTTAATGTCTCAGTCCCTACTGCTGTTGGAGACAAACTTTTTGAGCATACTAACCACCATTCGGTTTGCCCTTTCTGCCTGGCCCGAGGATTGAGGGTGGTAGGAGATATGCAACTGGGTCTTGACCCCAAGCATATTCCACAGGGTTGCCATTACTGTAGCTGTGAAATGGGTTCCCCGATCCGAGACCACGGTCAGGGGGAATCCCCATCGACTGAACACATGGTTCACCAACAGCACTGCAGTTGTCTCTGCCGTGTCGTTGGGTGCTGGGAGGCACTCAATCCATTTTGTGAATGCACACGTAACAGTGAGGAAATATTTGTTCCCTCTGGATGACCTCACCAGCGGCCCCACCCAATCCATTTGAAGATTGGACCAGGTGAATGTCATGCCCTTTTTCTGGAGTGGTGCACGGTGCAAGGGCCGTGATGGTTGGAACTGGCTACACGTCAGACACCCCTTTACATACGCGGCGATGTCTTGGCCCATGTGAGGCCAGAATGCCACCTGCTGGATAGTGTCGTATGTAGCCTTGATTCCCCGGTGACCCCCACAGGGTTCGTCATGAGCGTGTTGGATCATGACCCCCCGATGACAGTGGGGAACTACCCACTTTGGGACACCTTGTGCAACTGGTACACAAACCAACAACCCCTTTATAATTTTTAGGTTGTCTTTCACCTCTGCCAGCTCCTTCAGCTCCAGAGACTGGCTCAGCACCTGCTCCGAAAGAGGTTGACGCACTGGGTCAGCGATATGCTGATACATTTGCCCAATTGCTGGGTCCTGTTTCTGCATTTCCGCAAGATCGGTGTTAAAACCCTGTGACCCAAGCACTACAGATTGAGGGTCAGCTCCGACATCCTGTCTAGCCCTGCTTCGGGTGACCGCCTTGACCTCAGCCACGAATTCTGGGGGTAGCCATTCCTGCTGGAACTGCCAGGGTTCACCCTCTAAGGCACCAGATTTGGCCAACCGGTCGGCCTCATCATTCCCGTCTTTGTCGGGTCCCTTCACCTGGGAGTGTCCCTTCACCTTCCTCCAGTAAACCATCATTCCAGCCTCGGTCGTGAGCTTGTCACTGGCCAGGAACAACTCTTTGTTCTTTACTTCCTTGCCCCGGGCATTTTTCATGCCGTTACCCTTCCAATACGGAACGTGAGACACGAAGCTATGTCGGGCGTAGTTCGAGTCACTACAGATGACAAACTGTTTAAGGCCATGTGTCAGGGCCTGCTGGAGGGTGATCAGCACCCCAGCTACTTCCGCATACTGACTAGTCTTTGGTCCTAGCTTATAGCGGGTCGGCCCACAGGGAGTATTGTCTTGCCAGACTACTCCTACCCCTGCTAGCACCTGCTGTTCGTGGCGAAAAGAGCAACCGTCAACATAGGCCATGGGTAAGCCCTGGCCCACGTTCTCATCGTAGTACCGATGATTGTTCGGTAGCTCAGCAGCGGGAATTGTTTCTGGAGCTTCCATGTCAGTGTCACAGCCGTGACACACTTGGCCCAAAGCCAGGCCCTGTCCCAGGTACATTTTCTTGCTCTGTGCATAACGTACCTCTATCTCATAGCCTTGTAGGGCCATCATTCATGCCACAATCCTGCTATTTGACACCCTGCCCGCTTTCAGTCTCTGGCTATGCAGGAATGTCACAGGTTGGTGGCAGGTTTCGATGATGATCTTTTGTCCCCCAACATAACTACGGAAGTGTTCTACCGACCAGACCGTAGACAACAGGGCCTTCTCGCAGTCCAAGAACTTTTGCTCCACTGGGCTCAGGGCTCGACTGGCATATGCCACCACCCTTCGCTCTTGGTTATATTCCTGACTCAGAGCAGCCCCAAGGCAGTGCTCTGAGAACCCTGCTTCAAGGTAGAAGACCTTATTTTTGTCAGGGTAGGCCAAGCTCGGCGCACTACCGAGTCTGCGCTTCAGCTCCATCACAGCCTGTTCTGGGGAAGGCCCCCACTCAAAGGGCACGTCTTTCTGCAACAGCTTGTGGAGGGGCCTTGCTATTTCAGCGTAATCCTCAATGAACTGCTGGGAATAATTACATACTCCCAGAAAGCTGCGCAGTTCAGACAGGTTAGTGGGCGACTTCATATTCTGGATAGCTTGGACTCTGCTGGACTGTGGCTGTATGCCTTGGGCTCCAACCAACAGTCCCACGTACTCCACTTGGGTCCTACACCACTGTCCCTTAGCCAGGGACAGTTTGGCCCCTGCACAGGAGAGCTGGGTCAACACATGCCTGATCTCGGCCATGTGTTCTTCCCAGGTCTGACTCCTCATCAGAATATCGTCCACATAGACCAGGTTGCCCCTGGCGGCTGCATGACTCATGGCTTTGTGCAGAAATATGTTGAACTCCGCTGGGGAGTTGGAATACCCAAAGGGGCATCGATTCCAGGTGAACTGCCTGTTTCCAAAGGAAAAGGCCAGTTTGTACTGGTCTGTTGGTTCTACCTTAAGGGTCCAGAACCCATTGGCCACATCCACTGTGGTGAAATATTTCGCTGTTGTCACCTTGAATAACTCCTGATCTAGGTAGATCATTGGCCATCGTGACAAAGGAACCTGTTTATTCAGCTGCCGGTAGTCAATGGTCAGACGCCATTTACCATTGGGTTTCAGCACCGGCCACAGTGGGGAGTTATAAGTGGAGTTACACTCCCTTATGATCTGACGCTCTAGTAGAGCATCCAACGTCTGCTTTATGGACTCGTATGCCGTGAGGGGAATGCGATACTGCCTGACATAGGTTGGGCGGGCGCCAGGGGCCGTTGGAATGCGCACTGTGTTCAAATCCGTCACCCCGCAGTCATAGGCGTCCCGTGCAAACACTTCCCGGAAATCCTGGAAATTCTGACGCAGCTGCTGACGCTGGCTTTCCGTTTCCAGGGCATCTGCCTTGCCAACCTGTTCCTGTACCTGCTCTAGGAACCCCGCTTTTGACGGCATGGCGGTATCCCGGGTCGTACTCTCGGCTGAGTGGTCCATCGGAACACCTGCGTGTACTGTGTACACAACCATCTCATCCTTATCGCTAAGGTCCACCCTGCACACCTCCTGGTTGCAGAATCCCTCTATTGGCATAATTGCAATCATCCGCCGGGGGTAGGTGTAGTACACCTGCTCGGTTCCCCCCTCCCTGGCCAAGGGACCAGGGAGCTGCCCCAGTACTGGGATGGCTAGTTCGAAATCATAGAAACCATTGTCAATTACCAGTTCCATGTCAGTGCGAGCAGGGATTTTGACATCTTGTTTTGCTATGTTCTGCACCAACAGGCAGGTGGCTCGGCCATTCCGTTCCAGTCTGGGGGTACAACAGACTGCTAGGTTCAGTCTGATAAACTGAGCTGATGGTTGGAAGAAAACCATCTCAGCGTCCATTCTCTGTCCCTTCTTTAGGACAAGGCGTACTGGAAACCCTGCTGTTGACGCAGGAACGATCAGGTCCGATTCGTTTACTACCTGGCAGGCCTGAGGAATCGTCTGACCTGACCGAATGTTCTCGGGGTCACCGCTTAGAGAGTGGGCATCTGGGTCCACCCGTGTCCACAGCACACTGTTTACTGTGTCCAGCTGGGCGCCCAGTCGAACCAATAGGTACTTCCAATAGGAAGTAGTGAGCAAACTTCCTTTTTCCGATGGAGATGGAAGCTACACAGCTTCCTTTGCTCCAAATGGACTTATGAGATGGGGGTGCCCACCACAGAACCTGTGACTGCGTCACCAGGGTCACCTGACAGCTTCGCGACAGGTCCTCGAACAGACCTTCACTGATTATGGACTTCTCAGAGCTGAGGCTAAGAATTACATCATCAACCTGCACTTCTGCCACCTGGACCCCCTCCCACCACCATGGGGTGGTAGTCCTGGACCCCCTGAGGTACCAGGGTGCACAGAAAGGACTCCCATTCATTACCGGACAGGGAGATCCACTCTTCTTCAGGGATGAAAAGGGGGTGTGCTTTACCTGGCGGGTCAAGCAGCTGCTTGGAGCACTGCTCCTGTAGTTGGGAGACCGTGGGAGTGCTGGCCTGGGCAGGACTTCCCTGTAGTTTTGGAAAGCAAGAAGAGACATTTATTCTCGTCCAGAGGAACCAGGAGGAACCTCCAACTCAGCTATAGTGTTCAGTGGGCACTGTGTGATCACAGCATAACCACTGAATCCCCCTTTTTGCTGTGCAACAGGCTTAGGGTTTTTGACCTGAGCCCACAATTTTCCACGCTGGCAGTCCACCAGAGGCTCCAGCCTGTCAAGCAGGTCTTGGCCAATGAGTAGTGGCTCTGTTTTAAACCTAGAGATGTAAACAGGATGCACCACGTTCATTGGCCCGAACCTAAGTGCCACCCACACTCGGTGTGTGATCCTGGCATGATCCTGGGTATAGCTGGAAATATCTATCTTACACGGTTCTACCTTAAGTCTGATGCCTTTTCCTTTCGCTACTCGTTTGAGCTCGCTGAGTAGATCGGCTGACATCAAACTAATTTCAGCCCCAGTGTCAATCAGTGCTTCTCTATCTAAGACGTTTTCAAGAGAAACCTTGATATAAATACGCCTTGCTTTGCCTTTCTGGCTGAGATTCCCTAAGAATTGTAGGATTGTGGGTCAGCGCCCAACTCAGAGTCACAGCCTTCTTCCAGGCAGGAACCCTCCCACCCAATCAGATAGACTGAGGGAGGGGCTTGGGACGGATCCCCGCCTCCTCCAGTGAGAAGGGGCGTGGTCCCCCTAAGCTCATTCACACTTCCGGCATTCGGTGCGGAAGGTTTACCCTGTCCTGATCTCTCAGGCAGGGCTTGTTCAAGCCTGGCCAGGCGGGCTGCAGTTGACTCCCTTCGTCCAGTCTTATGATAGGCTCTGCCTGAGCCCTTGCCTTCCCCGTAGCGCTCACGGCGGCTCTGACGCTTAGTGCGGTCCTGCCTGCCTATTTTGCGACGGGGCTTAGCGAGCTCAGGAACCTCAGCTGCCTCGAGCTGAGGCGAGTCGTCAACCCTGCTGGCTTTAGTGGCGAACACGGCCGTTTTAGCAGGTTTTTGCTCTGAGGAAGCAGAGACTTCAGCTCCCCAGGCTTTTTGAGCCAACCTTCTAATGTCAGACATTTTCATCGCTTTTGCATCAGTGTGCATCACAATCATTTTCCTGACTGAGGGATGCAGATTAGCAATGAATAAACCTTTGAAATTCACGTTCTCTTCGCAACCCTCTTCATTCCGCCCAGCAAAATAAGTGCGCCTAAGCCTCTGATAATAGTCGCGAGGGGCTTCAGCTTTTTCGTGCTTAATATGGTGCACAGCGGCCACGGCAGCTATGGGATCGATAAAAGCCGAAAATTCTCCGAACATTGCCTGACACAGCTCCTCAAAGCTATTACAGACCTCCGGTCCTTGTCTAGACATCCACTCGTGGACCGCTCGGCTGGTAGTTTTCCTTACTAACATAGCCTTTTCCTGTTCGGACGCTTCGGGCATAAACTGCAAAGTATATCTCAGCTCATCGATGTAGGTCTCCACATTATTCCCTGACACTGACGGGTCAAACCTTTCTACATCTTTGGCTAACTGCCTCAGGGAGTGGAGGTTAATTTTTACGGTTTCTCCGCGGGCAGGGAGACGGCCGTGATCAGGAGCAGGGGGTCTATGCCTGAACTGACTCGCCCTTGCGTTTCGCGCAGGACTCGGCGATCTCCCCCATGCCGATCCGACCACAGACCCTGGCCGGGAGAAACCTCCTCCCGGCGCGCTGTGTGAGCGCTCCGGGCTGCTAGGTGGGCTGGCATGCAAGTGGGATCTAGTCTATTTTGCTTCCAGTACGGCAGCATCTGACTCCTTTTGCCTTTCCTGGCTGAGCTCATTTAAACTCTCAATTTCTTTTTCTTTTTCTTTCAAGCTCGCTTCCAGGTCTCTCCTAGCTACCTCAGCCGCAGTTTCTCTAGCAGACAAGTCATCTAATTTACCTAAAACTTCCCTGAGTCAGTCTTCACTTTCCTCATTTTTCACTCTCTTTTCTCTGATTATATCCAACAACTCAACTCGCTCCGCCTTATATCTTTCTAGCGTTCCCTGAAGCTTTTGAAACTTTGTCAGCTCGGACAAAGACAGTTCCAGCTGTTTAGCTAGATTTAAGGTGAAACTCGATAGGACCAGAACTGCTTTCACAGACCCTCCTGTGTTAAGCTGGTTCGCTACCTTAGCTACTAAATCTACTTGCAGCTTCTCAATATCATCAAAGTTCAACTTTTCGATACCACTCCAGTAACCAGGATTGTCGTCGCTAGAAATAGTACTTATAAGCGACTCCACTTCAGACATTTTAGCAGCCATTGTCATTACGTCTGTAGGGAAAACCGGTTCAGGGACGCCAAATATGTAATCATAGTGGCTCTCTGAAGGCACCAGTTCTGCAGGGTTTGGGCATTTACTGAGACAATTATTAATTGTAGCAATAAATCACAAAGTTGATTCTTTTGATGGCTTTAGAATCCAACCATGCGATATAACTCAAACAACGCACACACACAGGTACTAATACACGAGGATACATTTATTAATACATAGAATATGCATATAAACCTAACAGATCTTATCGAGAGGGTTATCAGAATACAAAAGGTATATATTCAATCAGTTACAAAGTGTTACACATATCAAGAGGACATACGTTCAGTATATCATTCATTAAGACCGTTTCATAAATGAACTTGGTTACAACTTCTACATTAGATACTCAAAACAAGTACATAACTCTTAGGAATTAAATTGATATCAACTGGTTGGGATAACAATTGAATTCTCGAGCTGTAATGCATTGAAGTTGAATACTCATCCAATCTTTGGGGATTCAGATCTCCTGCGGACTCAAAGAAACAGTTGCAGGCTGTTGCTGTCCAATCCGCGCTCTCTGGCTCCGTGCCAGGCTGTGCTGTGCGGCTTGCGACGGTGCGCTGCTGATGCTCACTGTTGGCTTTAACTAGCAAAGTTTGTGCACAGGAGAAAAGATGACTGTGGGTCCCAGCAAGTCAGGAAGAGGACCGGTTCGTTCCTGATGAAGAGCTAGTTCTGAATAGTGATTCAGCTGTCCACAGTTCCGACCTATTCACAAGGCCTGCTGCTGGTTACTCTCTGGCAACCTCCACTCTAGACTCTTAGAACAAAGGAAGGTTCTGGCACTCGGACATACTGGCCGTTCCATGGTTGTCCGGGCTGAGTCTCAGGATGGTCAGGAGGCGCGCTGCGAGAATGTCCTGCCCTTGGGATTCTCCTTTGAATTCCCTTTAGAATTGTTGAATCTGAATCTGAATCTGAATCTTGTTGAATCTTCCCTTCTGAATCTGAATCTCCAGGCTCTCTGTGTTGCCTGTTTTTACCTGGAGGAACTTCAGCTCATTGATTGGCTGAAAGTTCCATGGGCATCAGAGTCCCATGTGGGTTACTCGGCCCTACCAGTCCCTGATTGGTTGATCAAGGTGAGATATGAGTCACTTACTCCTGACACTTAGTAATGCAGTCCAGATGTCCAACTGGCACTCCCTAGACAGATAGGCGCCAATGGATGACCATTGATCATGATAGCCAGGCTTAGCTAAGTGCATCCCCCTTTGGGAGCTGTCCTTATCAAAAGAAAACATCTTGCATGAATAGTTTCTCTGTGGCTGCACCACAGAGATGAACAGAGAAATGGGGCCTCATTTGGGAAGGCTCAGAACACTTAATTCTTTCTATTAATAAGCCTCACCGCTACATATCCCCCCTTTTTGAAGGCCACGAGGTCCCGAGGCATTGTTGCCTTCAAAACAAAACAGAGTTAAGTGATGTCCCTTGCCATTAGAACATTAATCTTAAATGTCTACATTACTCCTCGAGAATTCATACCGGAACCAGCATTGGATACAAACAGGATGAATAACATCTGGAGTATGTATAAACACGGTAGGAGACATTATCTAAGTCTAGGAGTACACATCAGGAAGTTCACTGTCAATATCTGATACCTCTGTAGTAGATATTTGGGGAGAAGTCACTTCCTTTCTTTTGACATGCTACCTTTGACTCATTCATGCTACCCAGAGTACATCTTGATGTGAGAGTACATCATTCAGAGTACACTGTCAGTCATGATCCAGCTACCTGGCAGTAGTGTTACAATAACAACGGTTCCTGTTCCCAGCCCCCCCGATAAACCACAACACCTGTGTTGGGTATCTGCTAGGGTGGTTTGGAGGTTTGTTCCATTAAAGCAAACTCAACTACCTGTACCTCTTCAGGACTTACTGTTTCTTGGATTTCTATCCAATTCAATAGTGTGGCACCTGAAGGCATCCACGACCTCAAGTTTGGTCTTATATTGTCTGGTTCCAGACCGTACAGTGTTAAGTCCAAGCTGTACTATGGCCTCCTTGGGAACTTGCAGGAAAACTGTTTGATTAGGTAGCTGCATTGCGGTAGCTGTATCATGCCTGTCACAAGTCATAGTGTCAGTTAAATGTGGTGTGCTTACCAGCCATTTACTTCCCACCTGCTCTTCGTGGGGTTCATTAACATCCCTCTGCTCGTCAGTAGCTTTACACCCTTCATTGGTGAATCATTTAGACTCAGCCAATGGATAGCTTTGGTAGCCATACCCATCTCAAGATTTGGAACTGAATTCAATCTTGGATTGCCTTCTGGGTGAGCTATGAGCGATGGGGTTAATGTCACATACTCCTCTACTGAGAAGAGTGGAATCAAGTGGGTTGGGATTTGTGCCATGGCTAGACTGGCTACAGTGGCACTAAGCTCCCTTAACAGGTCTTGTGTCAACATTCTGGCCTGTTGCACACAAGCATAAACCCACTGTATAACACCAACAATCATGTCCACTGTTTGGGGAATAAGGTTTAACCCTGTTGCATAGGAAGTTGCCTGTAGGGTTTTCCCTAAGCTTTCCAACTTTTGCTGCTGTCGATACAGTCTGTCACTACCCTCTGGCATCTCTGACACCTGCCTTCTTGGGGCAGTCAGGGGGAGAGTGCCAGTAGCACACAAACCTACCAGAAATAGCAAACGTGCAACAGTGGCGGCAGCAATCAGTCCTCCCAAAAGTCTTTTCGGGTGGCTGATCCCAGTCATCTCCTTCTGAGTGACTGTTGCCTTTCTAAGCTGGCGCAGCGTGTACATGGTGTCTTTCTCAGTATGCCATGTGGCATCTTGGGCACCAACATCCTGGAAATCTGTGGAGATCTGATGCAGCTGCTGATGCTGCTCCTCCTTTTCCAGGACATTTGCTTTTTCGATTTGTTCATGCCTGTGCTCTAGGAACCCTGCAGGGGGCGGTGCAGCGGTGGAGCATGCCTGACCCTCGGCTGAGTGGTCATCTGGAGCACCTGAGTGATCTGGGATTGTTACCCCATTCTCACTGTTCAGGTCCACCCTGCACACTTCCTGATTGAGGAATCCCTCTATCGGCATGTTTACAATCGTTCGCTGGGCGTGGGTGTAGGACACCTGCTCGCTCCCCCTTTCCCTCGCTAGGGGTTCAGGGAGCTGCCCCAGCACTGGGATAGCTAGTTCACTGTCCTTGAACTTACTATCACTCACCAGGCCCATGTCAGTGCAGGCGGGGATTCTGACACCCCTCTTTGCGATGTCCTGCACTGGCAGGCGGGTGACTTGACCATCCAGCTCCAGTCTGGCTGAACCACTGTTGATCAGACTCAGACTGACAGACTGAGCTGGTGGCTGTAAGAAAACCGGCTCGGCTTTCATTCCCTGTCCCTTCTGTTGGACTGGGTGTGTTGGAAACCCTGCCGTTGAGGCAGGAACAATCAGGTCAGTCTCACTCACTACCTGGTAGTTGTGAGAAATAATGTTACCTGACTGCAGGTTCCCTGGGTCAAAGCAGAGGGAATCGGCATCTGGGATCAGGTGTGTCCACAGCGCAGTAGTCTCAGAGTCCAGCTGGACCTCCTGTCTAACCTGTGAATGTTGCACCAGGGGCACCTGGCGGTGGCCCTGTGACAGCTGCTCAAGCAGATCCTCACTAATAGAGGACCTCTCAGGGCTAAGGGTGAGGGCTACATCACCAACCTGCTCTCCTGCCATCTGGATCCCTTCCACCACTGCAGGGTGGTGGTCCTGACCCCTCTTGGGTGCCAGGGTACACAGGGAAAGCTCCTTTTCATCGCCAGGTGGGGAGATCTGCTCCTCTTTAGGGATGTAAAAGGGGTGTGCTTTACCTGGTGGATCAGGCGGCTGCTTGGAGCACCGCTCCTGTGGCAGGGAGGCTGTTGGGACCTCGGCCGGGACACGACTTCCCTGTATATTCGGGGAACAAGAAAATATTTGTATTTCTTGTCCAGAGGGAACAGAAGGAATCTCCACATAGGCTTCTGTGTTCGGTGGGCACTGTGTGAGCACAGTCTGCCTCTTGGCCCCCCTTTTCTTCTGTACAGAAGGCTTAGGAGCCTTGACCTGTTTCCACACTTTGCCTTTCTGGTGATCCACCAAAGGTTCCTCTCTGAGTCGCATGCCCTTTTCTTTTTCTACCCGTTTGAGCTTGCCGTGTGACATCAAACACCTCTCAACCTCAGTGTCAATCAGTGTCTCACTGTGTAAGACATCTCCCATGGCAGCCTTGAGGTAAAAGCTTCCTGCTTTTCCTCTGTGTTTTACTGCCTGCTCTGTGACTTCAGGGGTGGAGTCAGCACTCACTTGGGAGTGGCTGAATTCATCCAGGCAGGAACCCTTCCGCTCAATCAAATAGACTGAGGGAGGGAGAGGGGGCGGGTCTCCGCCTCCTCCAGTGGAGAGTATCAGCTCATTCACGCTTCCGGCAGCCTTGGGGAGCGGTTGTCCCTGTCCTAATAAAGCTTGTTCAAGCCTGGCCAGGCGGGCGGCTTTTTGTTCAGCCTTTTCTAGCCCTTTCCCTCCCCCGGTGTTCTCATGGCACTTAGGACGCTGGGTGCGGTCCTGTGTGCCTTTGGAACGGGGCTTAGCCAGCTCAGGAGCCTGTGCTCCTTCGAGCAGGGGGGAATTAACCCTGCTGGCTCTGACGGCGAACACAGTCGCTTTAGCAGCTTTTTGCTCAGAGCGACTTTGGACATCATACTCCCAGGCTTTCTGCACGAATCTCTTAATATCAGTCATTTTCATGGTCTGTGCATCTGTATGCATTAAGATCATTTTTCTGACTGACGGGTGGAGATTCGCAATGAATAAACCCTTGAAATGTGTGTTCTCTTCGCAACCCTCATCATTTCGCCCTGCAAAATAAGTTCGTCTAAGTCTCTCGTAATATTCACGAGGGGACTCTGCTCTCTCGTGCTTAATGTTAAGAGCGGCGGCTATCGCAGCAGACGGGTCAATAAACGCACTGTATTCTTCGATAAGTGCTTGACAAAGCTGCTCAAAGTCATTACAGACTTCTTTCATCTGCCTAGCCATCCACTCATGTACAGCTCTGCTGGTAGTTTTCCTGACCAGAAACACTTTCTCCTGTTCTGTGGCGTTTGGCAGGTACTGCAGGTTATACCTGAGGTCCTGAATATAACTCTCGATATTATTCTCTGACACTGCGGGGTCAAATCTCTCTATGTCCTTCGCTAGCTCTCTCAGAGAATGGAGATTTATTCTACTAGCTTCTCCGCTGACGGAGATATGGAAGAGATCGTGGTCAGACCTGTCGCTGCTAGAGAGAGTGCTTAATAGCGACTCGAATTCAGACCTTTTAGCAACCATCGTTAAACTTAAAGAGTATTACTTTTAAGTACGAAATCACAGTTTTACCACAGAAAACCACAAGATCAAGTATGCAATCAACCCGGTAGATCGCAAAAGATCACAAAACAATCAAGCACTGCTTAAAGAGCAAGGGGAACTTTTTCTTTTGGCTTTCAGCACACTGTATTGTCGTGTATGAAACCCGCGGCGTTTTATATGAATTATTCCGCTTGGTTGACTCATTTCAGTCTTGCCACGCCCGTGCCAGGGACGCCAAATGTGTAGTGATTCATAGCCGTTCAGGGACGCCAAATAATGTAGGGAAAACCGGTTCAGGGACGCCAAATATGTAATCATAGTGGCTCTCTGAAGGCACCAGTTCTGCAGGGTTTGGGCATTTACTGAGACAATTATTAATTGTAGCAGTAAATCACAAAGTTGATTCTTTTGATGGCTTTAGAATCCAACCATGCGATATAACTCAAACAACGCACACACACAGGTACTAATACACGAGCATACATTTATTAATACATAGAATATGCATATAAACCTAACAGATCTTATCGAGAGGGTTATCAGAATACAAAAGGTATATATTCAATCAGTTACAAAGTGTTACACATATCAAGAGGACATACGTTCAGTATATCATTCATTAAGACCGTTTCATAAATGAACTTGGTTACAACTTCTACATTAGATACTCAAAACAAGTACATAACTCTTAGGAATTAAATTGATATCAACTGGTTGGGATAACAATTGAATTCTCGAGCTGTAATGCATTGAAGTTGAATACTCATCCAATCTTTGGGGATTCAGATCTCCTGCGGACTCAAAGAAACAGTTGCAGGCTGTTGCTGTCCAATCCGCGCTCTCTGGCTCCGTGCCAGGCTGTGCTGTGCGGCTTGCGACGGTGCGCTGCTGATGCTCACTGTTGGCTTTAACTAGCAAAGTTTGTGCACAGGAGAAAAGATGACTGTGGGTCCCAGCAAGTCAGGAAGAGGACCGGTTCGTTCCTGATGAAGAGCTAGTTCTGAATAGTGATTCAGCTGTCCACAGTTCCGACCTGTTCACAAGGCCTGCTGCTGGTTACTCTCTGGCAACCTCCACTCTAGACTCTTAGAACAAAGGAAGGTTCTGGCACTCGGACATACTGGCCGTTCCATGGTTGTCCGGGCTGAGTCTCAGGATGGTCAGGAGGCGCGCTGCGAGAATGTCCTGCCCTTGGGATTCTCCTTTGAATTCCCTTTAGAATTGTTGAATCTGAATCTGAATCTGAATCTTGTTGAATCTTCCCTTCTGAATCTGAATCTCCAGGCTCTCTGTGTTGCCTGTTTTTACCTGGAGGAACTTCAGCTCATTGATTGGCTGAAAGTTCCATGGGCATCAGAGTCCCATGTGGGTTACTCGGCCCTACCAGTCCCTGATTGGTTGATCAAGGTGAGATATGAGTCACTTACTCCTGACACTTAGTAATGCAGTCCAGATGTCCAACTGGCACTCCCTAGACAGATAGGTGCCAATGGATGACCATTGATCATGATAGCCAGGCTTAGCTAAGTGCATCCCCCTTTGGGAGCTGTCCTTATCAAAAGAAAACATCTTGCATGAATAGTTTCTCTGTGGCTGCACCACAGAGATGAACAGAGAAATGGGGCCTCATTTGGGAAGGCTCAGAACACTTAATTCTTTCTATTAATAAGCCTCACCGCTACACGTCAGAGAAACTTTAAGAGTATTACTTTTTTTTTTCTTTTTCCAAAATACAGTATGGAATCTAGACACCTGAGCAGATGGATTTCCAATCAGCACACGTTACACTAAACGCTAGAAAACAGGGGGATTTCTTTACGCAGTTATCAGCACACCCGGTATTCGTGTATAGAAGCCGCGGTGCTGTGCTGAACTTGAACTCACAGCAACATCAGTTATTCTGTGCGACTGATTCTCATTTCATTCTAAACTCGCCCACCCAGGGACGCCATTAAATGTAATGGTTTGATGGGTTTACTGAGACAATTATTTATTGTAGCAGTAATCACGAGGTTGTTAGTTGGGGCTTTTAGAAAATCAATCGTCAGAACAACTAACAACGCACACACAGGGGTTCAATACACTAGATACATTTATTAATATAAATTGTGCACCAAACAAAGAGATACACAACAGAGAAT